>NW_019154123.1:866083-956060 GCF_002288905.1 Enhydra lutris kenyoni
TGGATGGAGGGAAAGAACTTTTAGAAAATCCATGTGCATTTACTAGGTCAGTAATCTACTGTTATGCCACAAATCATCCCAAAACTTGGTGGTTTCAAAAAGCTACAATTTATTAATGCATGACCAGCAATTTGGGCTTGGTTCAACTGATAGTTCTGTTAATCTTGTCTTGGTTCTTTCATCTGGCTGTCCTCAACTGGCAACCCACCTGAGACTGGATGGAATGAAATAATCTTATCTTGTCTGGAGGTTTGTGGTGATAGCCGGGTCACATGTCTCCAGCAACTTCGTCCAGGCTTCTTCACGTGGTAGTAGTGTTAAGAAAGTTGGTCTCAGTGTACCAGCTCTGTTTGAGCCTCTGTCTGTGTCACACTTGCCAATGTCTAACTGGTCAAAGCAAGTCACATGGCTAAGTTTAGAGTCATTGTGGGAGTGGACTACACAAACATATGCACACAGGAAGGAGTGATTCATTGGGAAACATTACTCTAATAATCTACCAATTCTATTTATGTTATTTGCATTCCTAGCATTAGCAGATTTTATAGCCTATGTGACAGATGAGTGTACCATCCTAAATAACCCAATCTTATGTAATCTGAACTACCATCAATGTTTCAGATTTCATCTTCTCATATATCTCTATGGAATGATCCTTATCCAACTACCCTAATGTTGGAAAATGTTGTGGCTAAGATATGCAAAATTGAGAGCAAACTCTACTGGTTACTGGAGCTACTTATCACTAAGGACCTCTTGGCTCTGTAAGCAGTCTTTGCTCGTTTTTTTTTCTTAGAAAACTTTTTTTCCCTTCAGCTTTATTGAGGTATGATTGACAAAAAAGTACACACTTAGGGTTAGGAAATTAATATTTTGATATGCATATGTTTTTGATATGCATATGTATACATTATGAAATAATCACTATAATCAAACTAAGTAACATATCACCTGATATTATTGTTATTATTGTTTTGTATGTGGTATCAATACTTAAGATCTAGTCTTTAAGCCAATTTCAAGCACATTATATAGTATTGTTAATTACAGGCACATTATTGTAGATTAGTGCTCCAGAAGTTATCCATCTTGGGTAACTAAAACTTTATACCCTTTAACCAACATCTCCCTGTTTTCCTCTTATCCTAGGTCCTGGCAGCCAGCATCTCACTCCCTGCTTATATGAGTTTGACTATTTTAGATTCTGCATATAAGTGAGATCATGCAGTATTTGTCTTCCTGTATCGGCGAAATTCACTTAGCCATAATGTACTCCAGGTTCATCAGTGTTGCTGGAAATGACAGGATTTCTTTCTTTTTTGAGACTGAAAATACTCTGATATTCATTATGGCATTATTCAAAATAACCAAGATATGGAAACAATCTAAATGTCTACTGATGGATGGCTAGATAAGAAAATGTGGTACACACAAAAATATTATTCAGCCTTTAAAAAGAAGGAAATCCGGAAGCAGGGTTAAGCGGCCAGCAGAGAGCTAATGGCTCATTACAGATGGTGGAGATAGGATAACAATGTGACAATGGAAGATGAAACTTCCCAGGGATTGGGAGGTCAGATACAAATGGAAGTAAATGGGTCAGGAAATGCGAATAATTACTGAACAGCATGGTCTCTATCATACTGGTAATCAGCAGAAATTATCCCTGCTACCTAAATAAAAACATAATATTAAAGTGTCATGGATTAATGTGGAACTTAAAGAGATGGGTGGGACATCATATGTTACATTTAACTAATAGAAAGTCTGTATTTCGGAACAAAAAATTAAAAGTAGCCGCGACTTGTTCACTCGATCACCCGTTCAATAAGTATAGGACTCAGAATTAGGTAAGATAAAAGGCACAAATCCTCTAGCTCAACTCACGCTACAGTGCATCATTCAGAGCATGGAAGTCTTGAGGAAATTTATTGGTGTGAGATTTCTCTCTTTAATTTTTTTTTCTTATGCACAATCTATGCAAGATGTAATTCCAATGTGAAAACAAGCCTTGGGATATAGTTACCACCAAAGTGTTCTGAAATTCCACTTGACTTAGAATTTTTTAAAAATTATATATATATACATATATATATATCCCCCCCAAAATGTGCCACATGATGCTCTCTGGGGATATTTTAGCAACCAGGATATTGTCAATGCCACTGCTACCACTAACTTCACTTTCCAACCCAAACAAATTTATTTTAGGGGAGGAGTAAAAAAGAAGGCAATATAGATGAACGTGGAGAAAGTGTCTTTCTGCTAACCCTCTTCTCATAGTTAGATTAAAAGCACTGAAAAGGCAGGGGAAGATCACATGCAAATCTTTCACTGTGTAAAAAAACCAGGATATCCCACATTTGTCTAACACAAATGCTAATTTTTAGGCCCTGTGGCAGGGTCTGTGATTGGCTCCATGTTTCCACAATCAGAGACATTGTAAGATGCTCCTAGCTCCTTTTGTTTCCACCCAGCTTGCCTTCTTCCCAATCACTAGCTTCCAATCTTCTAAATTTTCAGATATAACCAAGGAGTAAGAATAAAAAATTTTCCAAATGCCCTTTTCTTCTTTTCTCTCTGAAATCAATACCACTGTTGGCTCTGTGGACATTATGGGCTAAGGAGAGACCTCACATTTGTTCTGAGAGTATTTAAGTTAGCTGGAAAGAAATATTTAAATGCATGGTAACTGCCAGGCTGACTTTCTACAGAACTTCTTTTCATTGTCTGACAAGGGGATATTAGTGGTTGCCTCACAACTTCCAAGCTAATACTTCTGATATTTAGGAATTCATATGGAATCACAATAAACTCAACCAAAAATGTTTAGGAAGCCAACCAATAGAAAATGTTTTTCAAAATGACTGTAAATTTCATCATAGGGTATGAAACTGTTCAGATGGAAAACCACTTCCCAATACAAGATGTTGGAAAATATCATTTTTTCCCCCAGAACGACCTATCCTCCTAGAAAAGTTTACCAAAAAGCTATGGAAATTCAGGCATGTGCCTACTGAATATTGTGGAAACATCATCTTTTGTTTAATGTTACATGTAAACAGGATACAATTTGAACAATGAAAGAGGAAGCAAAAGACTCAAAAACTCTCTGTCATAGGAATACCTATTTCATGGTTCTCAATTCTATTTACAAAGTATTTTAGGAGGGAAGTAGATGTTGCTGGAAGTGCTACATGCTTTTTTAAAAAGAGTATTAAAATAATATCACAGAGCTGTTCACAAAATAAGAAAATTATCTTCTCATGAGGAAAAAGAGCCCAAATAGTCTTTTCCATTTTTCATTTGATAGAGCATAATTAAACTAACTCGAAATTCAGATCGAGGGTATAGATGTTCCTGCTTGAAAAGTGAGTAGTTGATAAATAAATCTAACAGGGACTACAGAAAAGCTTTGGCAGAAATAAGTTCAGTTTACCTAGGACAATGCAGAGACATGTTTTTTTTAATGTTCAGCAACTTGCAATGACCTGAAGAGATAGAAAAGTTGTGTACTCTACTCTTCGGATGAAACACAAAAGCAAAGGAGGCGAAACCATCCATATCCACTCAGTTACAGAGCGTACAATGACTTTCCTCTCAACTCATCCATTTGTTTCTCGTAGAGTGATGAAAAGTACAAAGTTTTGCTTAGGTTTGGTGTGACAACCAAATCAATGTGAACAATTCCCTATGTTTAAATCCCATAAAAAAAGGTTATAGCTCCTGACCATAAACCTGTGCAGGGAGTGGCAGGCTAATTTTTTCATGAAGACAGAAAATGTTCCTTTTCCTTTACAAAAAAGACAATTTTAAAGAGCATTTCATAGCTACAAATGATAAATGTGGATAATGGGGGAAATATTACACACTCATGATTTTCACCATTACTTCAATGTCTTATAGATTATGAAAATTACATACATGGTTATTTTTAGCTTGCCTGTATATAATGAACAAATATCTCTCTCCCTCAAATGCATATTAATTGCCACACACACATAAATAGATACATAAAAACATAAAAGACTTTTCTGCCTATCACCCTGAGATAACATGCCTTCTTGCCTAATTTCCCTTGATTTCCCTTTTTAAGCATGCAAAACATGGCACTGGCACAGGAGACCATCAGGTTCATCTGCCAACTCTCATTATTCGTGTCAATCAAGAACAAGGAGTTGAGAAGGATATTGAAATCAACCTGGTCATGACCTCTTTGGCAAGGGGTTACCTACCCCGCTTTAGATATCTCCTAAATGTTCTTTGTTTTAAGAGACACGGCAATACTGACCTCAGAAGAAAAATCATCAAAAAACCCAAACTGGTATGCATTGGATCTGTGGGTGTATGAGGTATATGACGGTAAGAAGTGAAGAGATGTGGAAAAGCAGGTACAACCTGTTAAGACAATCCAATCTGTAGCTGCATCATTCCGTTAAATATTTGGTAGCTCAATTCTTCACAATTAAACCCGTTAGGGCACAGATATTTAGTACTGGCAAACCCACTGGGATCACTGGAGGCAAGTGTTCGTTTACAGGGTCAATACTCACAAAAAAGTTACACATTCCTTTCTACAGATAATGAATCCAGGAACCATCTCCAAGCCTGACAGGCATTTTAACATCCCAAAAGAAGCAACTCTAACAAGAGGTCAGGCATGGTCAGCAGAACCCTTTATATTCCCTACAAAGCCGACACTATCATTAAAGAGCAGTGTAGCCTTTTCACAATCAAGGCACTGTGTTGCATAAAAAGGAGGGATGGGACCCCTCCACTGCCTCGTTTCTTCCCCCTAATGCTCCATAGAGTCCTCCACATAGAAGGGCGACGATCTTTTATGACCTCCCCAGGAGGCCACCCATGTCCAGAAACTCTTAAAGAAGGTTAACTGCCTACACTGGATCCTGGGAGTGAAGGACAGCTAAGAGGGGAAGGTACAAAAAAAAACAAAAAAAATCTCAAATTTTGTAACGTGATGACCCTATACTTTAAAATCATCAGCTGTCAACAAGTTGCAAGTTTGATTGTTGATGTTCAGGAGAATTACAGACTCTTAATAATTTTATTTCGATCCATAAAGCCATTGAATATTATCATATCAAAAAACTAAGTGGTAACAGCAGGGAAGGAATTCTTTAATTCTGCAGCTGTAATCCTCATAATAAAGATAACCCAGACAGAGTAAAGACAGTTTGGCATTCAAACTCCATTTACCATTCCTTACATTTTTACAGGAGGTTTGCTAGAGTGGCAGCATGCCTTACTGCACTTAGCTTGAAAACAATAAAATATCTTATGTTTTGAGAGCAGAGTGGTTGTACAACCACCAATTTCAGCATTGGGCTCTGGGTAGGTATTAAATCAGTGGGAGTCACTATTACTTTACTAACTTTTATGCAAGGACAGCAGGTAAGCTAGGTATCTACAGAGCTGCCTGAGACCTACCCCAGACTACCCTATCCCTGAGACTTATTTACTTCCTTAGCCAGGTTTTGTTGCCATACAAATTTATGCCTGATATGGGTTTAGTCCATTTGACATAATCTAACGTTTTTAGATTTTTTTTTTTTTAAAGATCCTATCATGCTTCTTCCTACTTCTGCATTGAGAATAATTCCCTTCACTGGGGAACTTCTCCTCGTCTACCATTCAGGACTCCACTGAGGTCCCACTTCTCTCCTTGTCACCCTCTTTTCATCACTCAGGGTTGGCATCACTTTTTTTTCTCGTGGCGTCTTTATCTTTATCTTTATCATAATACCCACCACAGCTGTATTGTGTTATCATCTTTGTCTTATGGTTTTCTCCCTATATGGAAGGCAGGGACCTCCAATTTGTATCTATAGTGCCAGATGTGCCAAGAGGGTTGCATAAATATACACTGAGCGAATAAATTTCAGTGCCTTTTCAAACAAAATAATCATATGCCTATTCAAGTTGGAACTTTCCTGAACATTTGCCTAACATCTTCATCAAGATAAAGAATAAAAGATGAAATCTACTGAGTGCTTAATTCCTGCCAAGCACCATGCTAAATCATTTATTTATAAGGATCTCATTAATTCCTCTAAAAAACCCTATAGAGAAGGTTCCATTATGATGACTATTTTAAATCAGGAGAAATTGAGCCTTGGAAAGCACAGGTAACTTGTCTAAGAAGGCAAAATTAGTTCAGAGAATCAGGATTTACACCGATGTGTTCTGACCCCATAGTTATATATTTAGCCACTAACTCACAGGGTCTTCCATCAAATACCCCAGTTTGTAATTCAAATCCTACTGAAAGTCAACCACAGGACGCCTGTGTCTCAGTCTTTAAACATCTGCCTTAGGCTCAGGTCATGACCCCAGGCTCCTAGGATCAAGGCCAACATCCCTCTCCCACTCCCCCTGCTTGTGTTCCTGCTCTTGCTATCTCTCTCTCTCTGTCAAATAAATAAATAAAATCTCTAAAAAAATAAAAAAATAAAGTCAACCATGTATTAAAATACATGCCTACACAGGCTCACACACATGCATGCCAACAAAATGCTAGAAAATAAAAGAATACCTATTGATAGGACTGCAGATTGAGGACTAGTCTCAGGACTCCTGAGTTTTATAGGCCTCTCAAAATCTGCATGAAGGTGGCAGATGGTAACTGGGAAGGTCTCTGATGATGCTAACTTGCCTTGATTTGGTGGTGGTGGGGGAACCCACACATAGACGATCTAAAGGATCGCCAGACGGACTCCAGTGTTTTGGGTGACGAGGCGGATGGATGGCAGATGAAAATTAACACCGGAGAGGGAGAAATGCTATGTGTCAGCAAAACATCGACTCAACTTTCAGGGGCAGCCTTCTGGACTTTGTTGTAGCCTCAGTTTAAATGATCCATCCTCAGCATTCCACTGGCACGAGAGCACAACACGCAAAAGCAAGGGAACAAATATCATGGAACAGGAACTTCTCCCTTGTAACTTGAATCTGTCAACAGCCGGGCTCTAAACCGACCAAATGTTCTATGGAGAAAAGAGTTTGGAGATAGTTTGGAGTTACTTTGATGATGTTCTCCACCGTGAAAAACCAATTTTCAAAAAGCAAACAGGATGCTGCAGAATGTGAAAAGGGAGAGAACCTAACACCGTGCTGAAGAATTACATTTGAGTTCACTGCCTGCGTCTTAGACCCAAAAGTGAAACAGTCCTAGACTGGAAGTTAATAATCTTTTTCTATATAAAGAGCACTACTGGCACCAGAATCCAAGGACCTTCAAAGAAATACAGTGAGAGAGATGGTAATACATTTAAATTGCATGAGGTGACAAAAACAATATTTTTATTTTTGGTAATGGAAGACACTGAGAAGTCCTATTTTAAATACTACCACAGGGTGGGGGTGGGAAGAGGGTGAGTCCTTTTTTCTGTGCAATTTTCTTCTGTCTTCTTATGCAGTTTTACAAAGCGAGACCTAGGGTCACAGGGAGGTAATGGCAAATAAACAAAATATATAAAAGGAAATTTTTCTTCTCCGTGGATATAATCGGCTTGTGGCATTCAATGTTGCTGACGGTCAGAGTGGCAAATACTGTGGCTGGAGTTCAAAGAAGCTGCATATTTGAAAATCAACAGTAACAGTGGCAATGGGGTAGCTAAGTGAGCAGCAACCATACCCCAAGGCCAAAATACGGGCAAATAACCTTAGAGGTCTTGAAAGGTTTTATTTAGCCTTGATGCACTGTCCCTAAACTGGAAGTGTGACTGGACTGTTGGATGGTAGAGGCAAGGGACTGCTCCCCTGCCTTCGTTAGCAGCTTTGCAGGTGAACTGTCACCTCCAGCTTCAGAAAAGTGACAGGGCACCAGGCATTTCCAACTTCCTACTAATTCAAAGTTGTTCTTCGTTTACTGTTGACAGATTTGTATGAATAGGAAGAGTGGTCTTTCTTACTAGTAAGAATGTGATACTAGTTAAAACCATTTGAACCACGAATTGTTCAGGAGTAGCTTAGAATTCAAAGGGATGGGTGGGGTTTTTTTTCCATTTTTTAATTTAAATTCAATTAATTAACATATATGATTAGTTTCAGAGGTAGAGGTCAGTGATTCATCAGTCTTACATAATTCCCAGTGCTCATTACATCATGTGCCCTTCTTAACGTTAAATGGATTTTTTAAAAAAGGAAATATGTGGGGTTTCTTTTACTTTTCATTTTAGATCAATTTCTGACAAGATAGAGTTTATCCTTCCTTGTTTAGAAAGATATTTTTTGCATGTACATCCTATTTTTTAAAAAGAGTTTATTTATTTACTTGTCTCAGAGAGAGAGAGAGCACCAGAAGGGGGAGCGGCAGGCAGAGGGAGAAGCAGGCTCCCTGCTGAGCAAAGAGCCCGATGCAGGACTCAATCCCAGGATCCTGGGATCAGGACCGGAGCCAAAGGCAGACATTCAACTGACTGAGCCACCCAGGCGTCCCAGTACATTCCATTTTTAACAAAGAGGTCTATTTGCTATAGATTTGGGTTTTAATATTAAAAGAAAACAACCCACAAGTGTGGTTGTGCAGGAAGAATGATCCCCACCTCCGCCCCTCCCGCCCCCATCAAAGATGTCAATGTCCTAATACCTAATTGACTGAACCACCCAGGCACCCCCCATGTCCTAATTCTTAAAATTTGTGAATATATTACCTCAAGTGGGATAGGGGACATAGCATATACAATTAAGGATCTTGAGATAGGAAGATTATCCTAGATGATTTAAGAAAGCCTATGTGACCACAGGTGTCCTTAAAAGAGGGGAGCAGGAGTGTCAGTATCCGAGAAGGACATTTGATAGAAGTGGAGATGAGAAGGAGGGGGTGGGGAAGGAGGCAGGGGAAACGAGGTCTGAAAAATCTATGCTGCTAACTTTGCTGGCAGACAAGGGGTCACACATCAAGGAACGTAGGTGGCCAATAGAAGCTGCAAGAGCCAAGGAAATGGAGTCTCCCCCAAGGTTCCCGAAAGAATGGAACCTTGCCAACATGTTGACTTTGCAACTTCAGTCCTCCAGAAATGTAAGATAATACACCTACATTGTTTTAAACCACTAAATTTGTGGTGATTTTTTAGAGCAGGAATCAGAAACAAATACAGACCCTGGCACCAAAAGCGGGCTGCTACTCAAAAGAACTAAAAATGTGGAAGTAGCTTGGGAATTAGGCAATGGTCAGAGGCTAGAAAAATGTTGATGACCATGACAGAAAGCGCCTCGATTGCCTTAAACAGACTGGAGGTAGAAATGTGGGTTCTGATGACTCTGCTGAGGAGGACTCAGATGAAAGGGGAGAGTACAGTGGAGAGATCCTACGTTTTCTTCAAGAACATTTAAATCTTCATAAACAGACTGTGGATAGAATTGTGTACTTAAAGGTGTGGTTAGCAAGGGCTCAGAAAGAAATGAGAAGTATGTTATTAGAAACCAGAGGAAAGAGGCTTCACATTATATAGAGGCAGAAAGCTTAGCTGGAATGTGTCCTGCAAATGCAAAGCAGAACTTGTAAGTGATCATTTCTCAGTGATAATTTAGCTGCAGAAATTTCCACACAAAGTGGTGAAGATATGGCCTGGTTTGTGTTGGCTGTTTTTAGTAAAATCTACAAGGAGAGAAAAAAGTAAGGAAAGAATTCTTAGCAAGGAAACAAAACCCTAGGACTCAGTGATTTTAGAAATCCAATTTGAATCTCAGAAATGTGTGATTTTAGGACTCTAAGATAGTAAATTTGTGTTGTTTTAAGGCACCAAATTTGTGCTGATTTGTAACAACAGCAAATGGAAACTAACACAGTGGTAAAAATGAGAAGTCCCAGATGAACACAGAATATGTTTATTCGGGGAGGAGAGTCTCTGAGACGTAGGATTCAGCTGAGGAATCTCCTTGAGACTGACACACACTATGGCCCCATTCCTTCACTTAGATATGGCAAATTTCAATCCGTCTATAGTACACATACAACTGCAGCATCAGCAAACCACCCCAAACTTGGAGACTTCAACACCACTGTGTACCATTTCTCATAAGTCTAAGGGTCATCTTGGCAGTTCTGATGGGCTCACTCTTGGGTCTGGTCAGCTAGAAGGTCCATTGGATACTGGCTGGTCTAGAATGGCCTTGGCTCGGATGACTTGGCTTTTTTCTGCACAGTATCTCATCCCCCAGCAGGCTAGTCTGCTTCATGCTTATAACAGTGTCAAGGTTCCAGAGGGAAAAACAGAAATATGCAAGGCCTCTTGAGGCCAAGGCCCTGAACTGACACACCGTCATTCTGCTGACCAAGGCAAGCCTCCCATCCAGCCCAGAACAAAGGGGCAGGGATATACTCCACCCCTTACAGGAAAGACGGCAAAGCCGTATTTTTGTTAAAAAAAGATTCTACTTATTTATTTGTCAGACAGAGAGGGAGAGAACAAGCAGGGGGAGTGGCAGGCAGAGGGAGAAGCCGGCTCCCTGATGGGGAATTCAATCCCAGGACCCTAGGATCATGACCTGGGCCAAAGGCAGATGCTAAACCGACTGAGCCACCCAGGTGTCCCACTGGCAAAGCCCTCTTAAGAGAGTTTGTAGGAAGGAGGAAAAAAAGGGAAATATTTTTGCATCAATACACCACAATGTTCATGACAAAAACAGCAACAATATACACCTGGAAAACATCCATTTTCAAAAGCATTCAACTGATAGCATGGTTCAGAGTCTCAAGAGGGAGGGAGGAGAAGTGGCAGAAAGGACAAGCGCAAGAGTGATTCAGTGGTATGATCACACTATTCTATTCACTGGTGTCAGGGGCAGAAAAGAAGACTATGAGCTTGACTGTTACCCCTACAGTGGGTATGAGTCACTGACACATGATTTACTAGTGCGAAGATGGCTTTTTCCTTGTCATAAATGCAAAATTGCTCTGATCATCAATAGCATCTGCTGTTTGCAGAAATAATCTTCCAGCATATCAGTTATCATCATTAGGTTTAGTTCAAGTCTTTTTAATAACCTTATTTTTAAAGAATTAACCAGAGAAGAGGTAGGTGGGGGGGCTGGGTGAAATAGGTGATGGGGATTAAGAAGGACGCTTGTGGTGAGCACTGGGTAATAACTGGAATTACTGAACCACTATAATGTACACCGAAGCTAGTATAAGACTATACGTTAACTAATTGAAATTAAAACAAAAACTAAAAAAAAAAAAAAAGAATTTTAAAGAATTAACATACAAAATCCACTCTTAAACCATAAAGTAGATAGATATATGTGATTAACCTGAAAGTCAGCTGAAATTGAACAAGGACTTGAAAGAAGACCCATCATTTCACAGGCTTAAATTCCTAAGACCTATATGATGCAGTAATGGAGGAAAATAAAGACCCAAGTGGCACTGCCAAAATGCTGTGATGGAAATTTATGAAAGTCTGGAAACTTTTCTTCCCAAAGGAAAAAAAAAAACTTGATAACTTGTATCTTCCCACTCTCACCATGATTTCATAAAGAATAATTCAAGATGTACTGGCTAGGTCAACAGCAGTAGGTAATATTGTAAAGATGCTTTAAGGATCTCACATAGTTTGATAGTTGAGTTCTACCTAAACTGATTTCAATTTTATTTAGACCTTTCTAGATGAAAAAAAAAAAAAAGGATTTTTTCAAACTATTACAGCCTACTAGTAAATATTGCCATTGGCCTGCATTTAATAAGCAAAAAGCAAAACTTTTATTTTAATAAAAGTTACCAATTTAATCTTCATCAAAACCCCTGAGGTGGACATCATTGTTCCATTTCAAAGTGATTAAATGACTTATGTGTGGTTATACCACAACCAAGTTGAGGGTTAGGATTCTATCCGTAATCAAAATAATATTTTTGCTTCCTAATACTGCCTCCTATGCCTAAGTAGAAGTGGAAGGGACATGCTGAAAAGAACCCAGGAATGTTACAAGCGAAGGCGTATGCTTAGCAATAATGCCAAGGCATTTTCCAGTGTCATAGCCTTTGATAGGGTTCACCAATCTCTCTGGGTCCCCACTTCCTGGGCAAATATTGATTTGTACCCCTTTTCTCTTGTAGTTGGATGGGGTCAAAGGATCCCATGGATCTGGCCACTGAGGAGAGAGAAGTAACATGTGAGTCATTTCTGAGGCACAGCATTTAATTACCCAATGAAAAAGCAACCAAAAACTCCCTTTGTTTCTTGATACTGACCACGAACGTTAAATGTGGTGGACGCTCCATCAGCCTGGGTTCCTGTGTGACTACAATGAGAGGCCCCTGCATCCCATGAGAGACAGGTACTGAGATCCATAATTAAAACTTTGCCAAGTTAAGTGTCTGAGATCTGGAAGCTCCTGATTATATATAATCTTAATTATACACATGATGCTCACTTCTCTCAAAAGAAGACCCTTTCTAGGTTGCACCAAAAGCATACACTATTCTGCCTGGGAAGAGTAACCAACTAACCTCAACATCATAACAAAATACAAGGGTAGCTTAACCAGACACACCCAGATATAAGCAGAACTAACCTATGCATGAATAAAATAAGAAGGCATTTCCGGGTTTAAAAAAATAATGAATGTGATGTTATTTCTTACATTATCAGTGTTTGGCTGGTTCTTTTTGGTTTTTTTTTTCAGTTTCCAATGTCACAGATCAATGGTGACCTTGCCAAGTGATTTCATGCCCACTGACTACTTCATAGTTAGTAAGGACCCCCTATGACTCAAAATGCACATTCAACAACACCCAACTATTGGATGAAATGCACATTATTAAATTGCTATGAAAGTTTCTAGAAGATTACTTTGAATATCTAAATTGTTGCGTGGGCTCCTGGGTGGCTCAGTCGATTAAGTATCTGTCTTCAGCTCAGGTTGTGATCCTGGAGTCCTGGGATGGAGCCCCACATTGGGCTCCCTGCTCAGTGGGGAGTCTGCTCCTCCCTCCCCTGGCTTGTGCTCTCTCTCATTCACTCTCTCTCTCAAATAAGAAAAGAAAATCTTTAAAAAGAAATAAAAATAAATAAATAAGTTGTAGTAGACCAGTAATCAAATGTTTACAGCCCTTTACCAGCTCACGTAACCACACCTTGAGGAGCACTGCTTAATGCAACAAAACTTCCTGGATTTGTCTTTAAAGTGAGCTTTGCATATGTGCAACTAGAAATGCAGAACTTTCCATAATCAGTTAAAAAACCCGACATAAGGGAAACTGCGAATAGTACTGGATAGAAACAAGATTGAGCACTCCTGAGAGCATTAGCAGAACTTTGGTGATGAAATGAGCAATCTGGATGCTGAAGATCATACATGTGTCCCTTAGCCATACTTACTAAGCATTTTACTAATTCCTAATGGGAAAGAATTAATAGTTAATGTCAAAACATTCTGTATATTATTTATAGTTCATTGCATAGAAATCATCCTCAGAGACAAAATAAACTCTACGTCGTTTTCACTCCCTAGGGTAGGTCTGGTGTGCTCAGGTAATTTTTGTGGTCTTAAAAAAACAATCACAGATACAGGAGTGCCAAAAAAATTATACAGATAAATCCGAACAGTGGACCTAAGATTGACATTGTTATTAGAATTCTGGCTCCCACTCTGAGCAGACAGAGCAAAAACAATTTAGATAGAAAAGCCTTAGCATAGTTTATTGCTATCTGAACATGCTACAAATGAGGCTTTTTATTTTAAAATCAGTCTGTGTATACACACCTACACATGCACACAGCACACAACATACACTCATTACATCTAAGTGTATATATGAAGTTTTCTCAACTTTGCACTATTGACATTTTGGGCCAGTAATCCTTTGTTCTGGGAGCTTTCTGTGCATTGTAGACTACTTCTAAGTATTCCCAACTCTACCCACTAGATGCCAGTAGTATGGCCCCCATTTCAAATCAAAAAATTTCCAGATATTGCCAAGTGTCTCAAGGGGGAGAAATTGTCCCTGGTTGAGAATTAATGATATACATTATGTATATAACTGTCTCAGTCTGTTTGGCCTGTTATAATAAAATACCCTACATGGATAGTTTATAAGCAACAGAAATTCATTTCTCACAGTTCTAGAGGTTAGAGGTCCAAGACCAAATTACCAAAAGGCTCATGTTCTGTAATGAGGGCTCTCTTCCTGGTTCATAGCCAACAACTTCCTACTGCGTCCTTACATGGAGGAAGGGGCTAGGAAGACTTCATAGACCCTTTTCACAAAAGCACTAATCCTGTTCACAAGGGTTCTACCTTCCTGACTTAAGCACCCCCGAAGGTCCCACCTACTAATACTATTTATTACTTTGTGGGGGGTTAGGATTTCAATTTATGAATTTTGGGAGGACACAAACATTCAGTCCAGGGCCATATCTTTTAACAAATAATTGTACTAATTTCTTGGGAAAACTTGCATAAATGCATTAAAATTTATTAAAAAGCAAACAAATCTATTATTTTCACAAAAGCAGATGGGACAAAATTTTAAAGCATTACTTAGCTGACATGTTATGCAAGTGATTTAAAGGTACATAAATCGTGTCCTGGTGGAGTTTTCAACACGCTGCATCAGGCAATGGTCTCTGTGAAGGAAAAGTTCCAAATAACACTCAAAAGTAAGTGCCCGGTATAAAGCCTTTAAGTTATTCAAAGCAACGGGAAGGCAAAAAGAATGTCAATGTCGAGACATGTGGGTTGTGCATCTACATTCCAATCACTACGTGGGAAGACATTCTTTACCTTTCCTCCTAGGACTGGAGGCGTTGGATCTTTAAATAGAGCCAGCTGCAGTAACCTGCATAACTCTCATGGAATGTGGAGTGTTCTGGGATTGTGTCTAGTCAGGTCTCGGGCAGGGCTGTGGCAGCTTTGTTTGTGGGCAGGCGGCCTCCTCACATTTCTGTTACTTATCCTTAAGAAAGTTGCCATGGAGACTGGCATGGAGATGGCAGTCAGCCAGCAGAGAGAGTTTTAAGTTGAAAAAGTGCGCGCGCGCACACACAGTCTCAAGCTTCTACTCATACATATTCCTAAAATAAACACATCTTTGTGTGTGCATAATCAACTTTTTAAAAACACATTCGATGTCATTGCCTATTTGGGTAAATGGCTGAAACATTGTTTCTTTTCTAACTTGCCCAAAGAAACACCGCCAGATAAAGAGCAGTTAATGAAGTAGGAAAATAGCACCTATTAAAAGTAATCCATCACAGCTCATGAACACCCAGCTAGGAGGCATCTGATTGCAAAATCTGTTTGCTTGGAAAAAAGAGTCATGGAGAGAAAAGTAAAATGATATAGTAAATGAAGAATTTATTCCTCATTTGGTGAAAACAAATGAGATTTAGTTAAATACTATGAAAAATGGTCCAACACTCTATTTTATTTGCACACACAATATATAAAAATAACATAAGGCTTTGCAGATTTGGTTTTTAATTTTAGAAGGGTGGCTAAATTGGGATTTTCTTTAGCAATCTGAATAGCCTCCGTTTTTATCCAATATTTGGCATTTGGAGCGCTTTTTACTACAACCTTCAACTTAAGGTATTTTGTCAAAAACAATGATAAAATCCTGAAGTATATCTAAGTTGGTAAGAGGGAGATGCGGGAAAAGTCATAAATCCTTCAGAATTCCCCAAAACAGCATCAGAAGCTTGTATTCTATTAGTGCATAAATCACTTAACGTTTATTTGGAAAGTAAATCTCTGTATGCAGTGTGCACTTAATAAAATCAAAGTTTCAATATGCTTTTATCCCAGCATAGACAATATGCAGGAAAGCTTCTCTATAATTTAGATTATTGGGGTGAGGACCATGCAAATAAGTTTTCAAATAGGAAGACAAAATGAGAGAAAAAGTTTGCATGATGAAACTTCCCTTTCTGCTTCTTATGAAAGTACTATCGACTGTCCGAAGACTATAGCTTCTTTTAGTTTTTTTAAGATTCTATTTATTTATTTGAGAGAGAGAGAGTGAGAGACCATGAGCAGGGGTAAGAGACAGAGGCAGAGGAAGAAGCAGACTTCCTGCTGAGGAAGGACTCAATCCCAGGACCCTGGGATCATGACCTGAGCTAAAGGCAGATGCTTAACTGACTGAGCCACCCAGGCACCCAGACTGTCAGCTTCATAAGCTTTATGGTGTCTTTTTAAAAAGATTTTATTTATTTATTTGACAGACAGAGATTACAAGTAGGCAGAGAGGAAGGCAGAGAGAGAGGAGGAAGCAGGCTCCCTGCTAAGCAGAGAGCCCGATGTGGGGCTCAATCCCAGGACCCTGGGATCATGACCTGAGCCGAAGGCAAAGGCCCTAACCCACTGAGCCACCCAGGTGCCCCAATTTATGGTGTCTTTTTTCCTCTCTCCCCGAAGAGCAAACTCCTTGGCGACATTGCTACCTGGGCTTGTGTGTGTCCTTGTTAAGCTAACCCAAAGCAGTTCACAAAGCTTTCTTTTCAATGTTTGGGGAACAGCGTACATAGTCACTGCATGAGTATCCAACCCTGTGTCTTACAGGCCTCCTGACAACCAACTCTGATTTTACATGGTCCTTCTGTTGCTATATAAACACAACCTGCTGAGATTGCAAAGAAATTACAGGGTTAGTAGAGTTGCTACACACCAAGGTCAATACTATTCAAATCAGCTTGCTGTTGATGTGTTAACATCACAGTCATTCCTCTCCACCTGATTCCTTATTCTCCTTGCCTGATGAATGACACAACATAAAGTAGGAGTCTGACTAGACAGAAGTAATTTATCCAACCCGTCTCTCTCTAAAACCCATAGAAAGAGATACCATGTATTTTCCCCCACATATGTGACCATAACATAAAAATCCTGTCTTTCAGAGGGAGAAGCAGACTCTCTGCTGAGCAGGGAGCCTGATGTAGGGCTGGATCCCAGGACTCCAGGATCATGACCTGAGCCGAAGGCAAATAGATGTTTAACTGACTGAGCCACCCAGAGGCCCCCATACGTGAAATCTTATCATGGTGTTAATGATGACCCAAAATACTGAAAGAAGAGCAATTAAAATCAATTTTTAAAAATGTTTCCGGTAAAGGGAGATGTTTTGCAATAGAGGGGAGTTGTGTTTTTATTCTTTCAGAGTAAAAAGTCTTCATTCTGTGAGAAGACAATTCTGACTGTATTCTCCTATAGTATGTTGACATGTGTATCCATCTCAGCTCAATTTTCAAAGGCATCTTGGTAAACCTGTTAAAGGCTGAATTAAAATACCCCTTCCCCAGCCCCCAACTCTGCTAACGTTTGGCACTATTTTTAGCAGGAATGAAGGTAAGAATGTTCAACAAGGGCTGATTTTAACTTTTCATAGATGAAGTGAGCACAGAGATTGCAAGTCTCCAATGACACACGAGGCTTTGACGTTCCTTCAATTAAAAGACTTGCAAGTGTAAAGCTTATGAAGTTAGTTAAAAGGTATGCTGGGAAAAATACAGAAAGGCAAAAAGAATAATTTTCTTTCAGTGTTGCAATCGCATAGAGGATAATTTGCCTCCACTGAGATCAGGCAAAAAGCAAATGGGTAGACACTTTATCATAAATCATCTAGTTTATACAAATAAAAGCAATTTCTTCCAGAAGGGTTATTAAGACTGGAGTCATTTCCAACATATATGATTCTGTTGATAACCTTGGAGATCACTGGGATCAGGATTTTGATTTTGTGCTCCACTGTTCTGCTCATCCTCCCACCTGCTCCATTTTTAAACATTTCTCTGGATCCTTCCGATCTCTACTTCTATCACTTTCATCCCTATCTCTAGAACCCAGACTGCAGTCTTTTCTTTCTAAGCCACATTCTATCATATTTCTCTTTGTATTGAAACACACCTGCCCTACATTTCAATCCCCCAGAGCTTCATCCTGTGTTATCTAAGATGGTGTCTGATTGTGTGATAATCTAAACACATTCTAATGGCTGAGACTGAGTGGGTGACTTGCTGCCTGGGCCTCATCTACCAGGCATAGGAGGCACTGCCAAGTGTCCACGATACTTTTTAGAGACCTACAAATATGCTTTTCTTTCGTTTTTTTTTTTTAATTAGAAGAAAAACATCAACTTTCAGGTCACAAAAAGATTGTATCATACAATATTAGTCTATTTGCCTTTTCACCAACAACATCCTAAAATAGAATTTTTAACAAGGTTTCATGGCTGAAGGGGCCCATGAAAGTCATACTCTGGAACTATCACTGTCCAGTGATTTATGCTCTGGATTGATTAGCAATCCTCCTTCAATAGTTTCCCTATGTTCTGGCCCCCACTTCTAACTCTCTTTAAACAACTTTTATGTGATGTGATCTTCTTGCAAAAACACTGTGAAGTGAAGATCTTATGAGATGATTTCTAATAACAATCTGAGGGGTGCCTCGGTGGTTCAGTCGGACTCTTGATTTCAGCTGAGGTCATGATCTCGGGGTCCTGGGATCCAGCTGTGTGAGGCTCTGTGCTCAGCTGGGATTCTGCTTGAGGATTCCCTCTCTCCTTCTCCCTCTGCACCTCCCCCTGCTTGCACTCCCTCTCTTTCAAATAAATATATCATTAAAAATAAAATAATAACCATCTGAGAATAACCAAACCAAAAACTCTAATCCTGACATAATCTGAGGGATTACTGTCGTGTCTATACAAGACACCCTTTATTCACGATGACAATGATGCTAATAAGTCACATTTGCATTACTAGGTACCTTCGTAATCTTTTTGCACATCCTATGAGAAAATACATCTTTTTTAAATGTCTCCCCCAGTAGTAGGTAATGCGGCTCCCTGCACCTTTATGACCAATTTCCTACAGTTACCTATATAAATTCTAGGATTATTATAATATTTTTTATTATTATTTTTGGATGGTGAGAAATGAGGCTACATGAGGTGATCTCATATTTAAATATTTTTGGAAACAATGTTATATAAGGTTGTTAAGGAAATTTTGAAATTCAGTTCATCAATCTTTCCTTTATGTGACAAATGATATACAGTTCTTTGAAATACAAAGCAAAATAATAATAAAAAGGCAAAGGGAAATCAAGGACACGGGCAAGTAAGAATACTTAGCTTTCATCAATAAGCATAACTTATGAGTCACTGCAATCACCAGAAACCCAGCCTCCTACGTAAAAGAAGACAGTTATCAGCTCCTGATTTCTAAGGAAGGACTCAATAACCCCAGGAGGGAAGACATGAAATTGGCTTTGCAGACCACTGTAATTAAGGACCAGAATGCCTCCATGATTTATTATCTTCGTTTATTTTCTCTGCTTTTCTAAATATAAGAGGAACTCAAATTCACAAAGAAAGAAATCACGGGGCTGAGAGTTTTAAGTAGTTCTTTTAATCACTCTGCTACACAGAATGTTTGTTACAGTGGAAATGGCGAGTGAATTCAGGGAATCATATAAAAAAAAATTAGACATTCCGGAACATGCATATCCCATTAATTTTCTGGGACCAAACAGAAGTATGTGATTGAAAACAGTCAACAGAGCATTGGGTGGCATGTAGTTTGAGACAAGGGTATATATTCCCTCTTTTTGCAGTGCAGCTTTTTTTTTTTTTTCCATGTTGATGTGGTCAGTACTTCGTATTTGCCAATAGGGATTGGCCTGTGATCAGAGGATAGAGCCCTGGAAATGAGTTATACATTGGATTTGAAAACTACTGGAAATCCCATGTTTATATGAATAGGAAATTGAAGTACAAAGATGTAGAATGTTATATCCACGAAGTTATTATTTCAGTATACAAGTCTTTAGAAATGGTCCTTCTCTGAGCTCCTAGACCTGAGTCTGTATTTGATGAGAATATAAAACCTTTAGTAAGGAACTGGTTATTCAATGCCCAAACAAATATCTTCCACCCAGACTAAAATAGCATCTACTATTAACTTAATTCTCTTCATATTCTGTGGAGCAATAAAGATATGCCAACCATATGAACAGGTTTCAATTTAAAGAAAAATTTTAACTTGGTTTATTTTTAAAGGTAAGTGAGAAATCATTTCTTAAAGAACTAATTAAGATTTTTAATTTTTAAAAGTTAACTCTTGCATCCTGTTAACATAACCTAGTATAAGCTTCTTATCAATCAGTCTCCAAGACACTGGCAAAGTCATAAGGACCCATGTTGTATTGCACTAAGCACTGAGAGCAAAGAGAAATCCTCAGTTACTATACCAGTGGAACAAAACTTAGTCTCTCAGTTACTATGTATACACTTCTGAGGGTCCTCTTTTGCATGTTCATTTAGTTGGCTGGTTTGTTGATTGGTTGGTTGGTTGGTTGGTTGATTGGATTTGTAGGGAAATTTAAAAAAAAAAATTAATGCCATAGATTTCAGTGAGTAGTATGAGGAAAAAGTATTTCTTACTAGCTAGTAACAGAGGCTGAAAGCATTAAACTGATAAAGACCATTCTAGTAAATGTTGAAGACAAAACCTGATTTTAAGTTTGACATCCCTAATAGCATATAAGTATGTTTTTATATTTATCAGATTAAAACCAATAGCTTCCAAATCTGATCTGTTATCATACTATAGAAGTATTTTTATACAGAAGGATGCAAATTTCTTTCCTTTAAAAAAAAAAAAAAAGCAGTTTCCTCCCATGATAGCAAGGCTATAATTTAGATATATAAGTAATGGTTTTGATTGATGTTAAATTACTAAGCATAAACCAGGATTAATTTTTTTTCCTAAATTGATGTATTTATGCAAGAAAGCTGTCCTTTTACTCTTTCTTTTTGTGAAGGTAGGAGCGGTTAAAAGTTAATGGCTGCAAACGGCATGGAGGTTCCTCAAAAAATTGAAAATAGAGCTACCCTATGACCCAGCAATTACACTACTGGGTATTTACCCTAAAGATACAAATGTAGTGATCCGAAGGGCCATATGCACCCACATGTTTATAGCAGCAAAGTCCATAATAGCCAAACTATGGAAAGAACCTAGATGTCCATCAACAGATGAATGGATAAAGAAGATGTGGTATATATATACAATAGAATACTATGCAGCCATCAAAAGAAATGAAATCTTGCCATTTGTGATGACGTGGATGGAACTAGAGGGTATTACACTTAGCAAAATAAGTCAATCAGAGAAAGACAACTATCATATAATCACCCTGATATGAGGAAGTAGAGATGCAATGTAGGGGGTCTGGGGGGTAGGAAAAGAATAAATGAAACAAGATGGGATGGGGAGGGAGATAAACCATAAGAGACTCTTAATCTCACAAAACAAACTGAGGGTGGCTGGGGGGAGGGGGGTCGGGAGAGGGTGGTTGGGTTATGGACATTGGGGAGGGTATGTGCTATGGTGAGTGTTGTGAAGTGTATAAACCTGGCAATTCACAGACCTGTACCCCTGGGGCTAAAAATACATTATATGTTAATAAAAAATTAAAAAATAATAATAAAAAAAAGTTAATGGCTGCAAAGAAGTGAGGACTGTAGCCCAGTTTTTACTGAGTAAGTATTATTTTAAAAACTACTGTGGGGCGCCTGGGTGGCTCAGTGGGTTGGGCCGCTGCCTTCGGCTCGGGTCATGATCTCAGGCTCCTGGGATCGAGTTCCGCATCAGGCTCTCTGCTCAGCAGGGAGCCTGCTTCCCTCTCTCTCTCTGCCTACCTCTTGGTCTACTTGTGATCTCTCTCTGTCAAATAAATAAATAAATTCTTTAAAAAAAAAAAAACTATTGTGGATCTTGCTCAAAACACACTCCACTATGAAATGAGACCTCTGATGCCAACTCTCCCTCACTTTGGTGTGGATGGGTGCACAGTGAATTGTATATTCAGAGACAGTCTGATGGTGGAACAATCTTGAGCAAATAGTAAGGACCACAAATCAAAACAGGAGTAAGAGGAAAGAGAATGGTCACTGGAGCACTTGGCTTGGGGCCAGACTTCATTACAGAACATGGTAAATTTGACTTCAGTCTGCTCAAGAAATACTGTACATTCCACATCTTTACTTACAAAATAGAGAAGGAACAGCCATTATGAGATAGTGAAATGGGTTGGTGGTCAGAAAGTAATTGTCAAAGTGCCTCTGACAGGGGTGCCTGGGTACCTCAGTCAGTTAAGAATCCAACCAATTCTTGATTTTGGGTGAGGTTATGATCTCAAGATTGTGAGATCGAGCCCATGTTGGTTCTGTACTCAGTGCAGAGTTCACTTGAGATTCCCTCCCTTTCTCTCTCCCTCTTCCTCTGTCCCTCCCCACATTTGCATACATGCTCTCTCTCTTAAATAAATAAATAAATAAATATTAAGAAATAAAAACATTGTCAAAGTGCCCCTGACACAGACTCTTCTAGGAGGGGACTACAAGGGCAAGAGCCCAAAGGAAGGAATAAATGTGAGGAGTTCCTTCACATACCTGAAGTACTTTGGTCCAAAAGGCTAATAGCAAAGCTTATATTCTGAAGGACAGTTCAGAGCTCCTAGCCAAGTGACAGGTGTAAGATCAAAAGACTATCAATTAAATGAACACTGGAAAAGGTGATTAGCCCATGGTTCATCAAGAGAAGAGAAATTAGAACCACAATAATAGATCTAAACACATAACCCAGGTTGCTAAAATTAAAAAGACTGACACTACCAAGTGCTGTCAAGGATGCTGAATTAATGGAATCCTCATATACTGCTAGTGTAAATGAATGTGAATATTGTTTGGCAAAACTCATCACATCTAAGTGTACACATCCATATAATCCAGCAACTCCAGTTCTAGATGTATAGCCAACAGACGTACATAGGTATGAATATCAGGTGACTTGTTCAGGAATGTTAAGAACAGCATTATTCGTAATAGCCTTAAACTGGAAAAAAACAAATGTCTGTCAAAAGTAAAAACATATACATTGCATATCGTGGAATATCATACAGTGATGAAAATGAATGGACTAATGCTTAATGGGAAAACCAACATGAACCTCACAAACAAAATGGAGAACAAATGCCAGACACAAAGGAATATATTCTCTACGATTCTATTTTGGTAAATAGCAAAAACAGATAAAACTAATCTACATTGTTAGAAGTCAGAATAGTGATAATCTTTGGGGTTACTTCCAGGAAGGGGGCATGAGGAAGAAATGGGGGGCTTCTGGTGCTAATAAAGCTCTAGAGCTAGCTCTGGCGTGTGACCTAATATGGATATGTCCAGTTTGTGAAAATATATCAGGTAATACACTTATTTATCCACTTTTCTGTATTTTCTTCCATGAAATAAAAGTTTTAAAGCTATTCATAAGTGTCATAGGCAGAAGGAGGAACGTGGATATTGAAATATTTTTTTTTAATATTTTATTTATTTGACAGAGAGATCACAAGTAGGCAGAGAGGCAGGCAGAGAGAGAGAGAGGGAAGCAGGCTCCCTGCCAAGCAGAGAGCCCAATGTGGGGCTTGATCCCAGGATCCTGGGATCATGACCCAAGCCGAAGGCAGAGGCTTTAACCCACTGAGCCACCCAGGTGCCCCAGATATTGAAATATTTTATGGTGACTAACATAACACAATAAAAAAGAATAGAAAAAAAAAGAAATGAAAGATACTGGGAGGGAGATGCCTCTAAAAGAAGAGATCTGATCAGGAAAGCAGAGGTGCTTTCTGGACCTGTCCTACAAATCCTGTCCCAAGAGCCCACCTTCCGCTAGAGAATTAGCAGTCCTTGTTTTTAACTGGGCTCTCTTTGTCATTTTCTCTGTGATCTTGGACGCATAATTTGAACTCTCTATGCCTAATTTTCTCACCTACAACAGGGAAATATCTTGTAGTTTTGTTAGACTAAATAAAAGAAGAAAAATGTCCATTAGAACACCTAGAACAATCCTTGGTACACAGTTGATAATCAATAAATATAGGTTCTTCTGTGACTTCCTTCTCTTTTCCAGTTAGCTCTCATGAAAGGCTGCTTGAAAATAGAAAAATTAAAAATCTCATTTTCTCTGTTTATTAACATCGTGGAAAATTCTTTTTCTTATCCATATCTGTGAACAAGGAGATCTTTTACTGCAATAAGGGAAGACACATGGCATAGGCCTGGCCTCCGTTTCTTAAACTAACCAGATAATAGAGAAGGATGGCCAACATTCAAAACACAGTGTCCTATTTATTTATTTATTTATTTATTTATTTATTTCCAATGCTGAAAATAAAGAGTTGCATCTCAGGGTTGGAAACGTAGGATTAGATTCAGAGAGAGAAAGATAGGTTATAGCAATGAAGAACAGGTAATAACTTAAATCTATTTCCCCTAGCATAATCTTCTCAGCCATCACCAGGGAGAAGATAGGTTTGCACACATGGAAAAAAAGATCCACTGTTGGGGCGCCTGGGTGGCTCAGTGGATTAAAGCCTCTGCCTTCAGCTCAGGTCATGATCTCAGGGTCCTGGGATTGAGCCCCGCGTCGGGCTCTCTGCTCAACGGGGAGCCTGTTTCCCCTCCTCTCTCTGCCTGCCTCTTTGTCTACTTGTGAGCTCTGTCAAAAAAATAAATAAAATCTTTTAAAAAAAAAATCCACTGTTAATTTTGAAAAGAAAAAAAAATGAAGGAAAGTCTATAATGCTAAACTTATTTTGAAAAGTATATAGTTAACCAACAATAAATTTATGGATTCACAGACAGATCTTATTTTGATATAATCTGATCTAGAAAATGGTATAGTATCCTTGGCTCTATACACAACTTCTTTCTTTCTTTTCCTTTTTTTTTTTTTTTACATACAGTGGATGTTTTTGTGTGAAAGAAAATGCTAAACTATAGCATTCTGACTCCTGGGAATGTGGCTCATTAGAAATGGAGGGGAAAGTCAATTCCTTTGAAAGAAAATGTGCTGACCATCTGGGTATCTGGGGAGCCAGTGGGCCGCCAAATCTCCACTACCCAGAAGGACTATAAGGCAATACACAAAATTGCAACATGCTTGCATATAGCCCCACAATTCAACATTCTGGGACACAGTACCTCTATGGAAGTACTTATTTTTATGGGGTAGGAAAGGACAATGGAAACGTTCTTAGCTTGGGTGATATTAGAATGTGAGATAATCCTCTGACTCAGACAAGTCCCCTGCATGTGAGAAAGTGGTCCTGGAATCCGGAAACCCACAAATGAAGGTCACAACAATGACAGCCGCCATGATACAGTGGCACAGCTATAGGGAACAGGCACATAGATTTGATGAAAGCTGGACCCTAAGACCACTTAGTACGTCACAGGTGATAGTATACAATACTTGTCTTTGAGTTTTCAGTAAAAACTGGGACAGAGCTATAGAATTCTAGCAAATGCATTGATTCAGCTAAAGAGTAACACTGTATCACCTTGTACTACTCCAGTTACACACAGTTCTGTATCCTTGCTTTCTGGGCCCCCCTCAGTGTCCAAGTGAAAAATCAATAATTACCATAGTTGATTTGACTGGTTTTCCTCAACTTCCTCCTCCTTGAGCTGGTATTTAAGTACAGAGAGACACAGCTGTGTGTTCTTAGCTCATGGGCCAAATAGAGTGTACCGACTTCTTTCTCTTCATTCACTAACTCAGTGATTCAATTGGAAAAGTGTGACCAAACCTGTCGAGCCCAATCTGTGCTTTATAAACCAGGTTGTTTATTGCTAATGTTCTGTTGCTCCCTGGATATGTACAGATTTTTTCCTCTTAATTTTTGTCCCATTACTTTAATAGAATTTGAAACTAGATTTAGTGGTTGTAACTGCCACGACCACAGGTATGGCTTTTTGTTGTTGTTGACGTTTTTCTCCTTCTTATTCCTCTGTATAAATAAGGGGCAGGGGGAGAATGTTATAACATCTTCTCGGATAGATTTTCATTTACGATTGAATGGTGACAACTATAAGTGCATTTATATTTCAATTAGTAAAATAGAAACAAAACATGGATGGTGCATGGAAAATTAGACACCCTATCTCTTAATGAGATGTACCTTCTTCCTACCTCCATTCATCCTTCTCTCTCTCTCTCTCTCTCTCTCCCTCTCTCCCTCCCTCCCTTTCTTCCTCTCTGTTTCTGTCTCTAACACATGGGATAAGAATCTGCATCACTGTGATAAGATCCCAGGAGTCAGAGGTAGAAAAAAATACAATCCATGGAAGAAGTCCTCCCAAGTCTTTATTTATATTAGCAAACATTTACTTGCACAGTGGTCCTACAGTATAATGGAGAAAATATAGAATTCAAAGCCAGAGAACTTGTGTAGTTACTCCAGGCCAAGTTTACTTAACCTCCCTTAATTGTTATCCCTCTGAGGTTATTTTAAGTAAGAGGTCATGCACCAAAGTAGCCATGAAAGACGGCTATGGAAGTCAGGTTCTCTGAGTTATAAGTCACTCATGACCTTGTACTTTCAGTTTGACCTTAGGAAGTTACTGTATCAGTTTCATCCTCTGGAAAACAGGGATGATAACGGGACCTACTGTATAGGGTTATGGAAATTAAGAGAATCAGGTTACATAAAGCACACAGTGCCACGTGTAAAGAAAGAGACCAATGATATTATCAGTAGTAGAGTACCCATAAAAATAATTTAGAAAATGAAAAGTGTTTGTTATCAAAACTTCAATTCTTTTAAGATTATTTCATGGGAAACATGGAATCATCAAAGGCTGAATTTATAAAAAGATAAAGAACATACTATGCTCATGTACCAGCCCTAAAAAATAATGATTAAGCTGATGATGAGAAGGGATATTTTCATATAAAAGTAATGATCAAGATCCAAGTGCAGACTATGGGCAAAATCTTCCCTTCTGACAAGTCCATGTCACAGGACATGAGGTTAGGGTGAGGTAGGAATACACATAGCAAGTTCTGAGGCTTGTATATAGAATTAGACCAGAGAGAACATTATTACAATAGGACAGTAGAAAGTGGGCTTCAGGGAGTTAGAAGAGAGCAGATTTTAAGTTCAGAGGCTCCTGTAGAGCAAAAATGTAATGAGGAAAAAGGATTAATTCAGTATGCTATGTTAGAACTACCGAATGGGCAGGGGTAAATAGAGAAGAGATAGGTCCCAGGAGCCACAGGAGTAAGGGGACATTTATGAAACAATCTCAGTGCTCCACTTTGCTTGGGTTCCATGGATTACCCCATACAAATATGATGTAAATCAATTGATGTGTATGTGTGCATGTGTGTAGGTGCACATGTATGTCTCCATGTATTTCTTGTTTTGTGCACCAAATCTCTCCTAGAAAATGTAAAACTAACAAGTAATAGGCTCATATTTGCTCATGTTAAAGATTGTATCTTTAACAACTGACTTAAATACAAGTCAGTCAGGTAGTTCCACACCATATGAATTCTAGTGAGTGAAAATACAAGTGAAAAAAAAAGTGAATTAAAATTCTCTTTTTTAGCTATTATGATCACACTATACATTCAATAAGATTAGCTAATATTTATCAATTGTTAAGAGGGTGTTAAGCACTACAGCATGTACCTTTTATCTATTTATTTACTTATTTAATTTTCGAAAGAATCCTCTGAGGTATATACTATTTTACCCTATTAAGGAAACTGAGGCAACTAGTGAGTAACACAAGACAGCTAAGTGTTAGAGCTGGAATGGGCAATGAGGTTCTGGAGCAAAAAGAATTCCTACCCTCCTTGCCAAAGTTGTATATAATAATTATCTGTGGATCCTGGGAATGGTTAAAACAGAGACTCCTGAACCTCCTATCCAAAAATTTTAAGTCCAGGGTAGGGCCCAAGAATTTGCATATCTAACAAGTTCCCAGGGATGCTGACGCTGTGGTCAATGGATTACACTTTGAGTAGCACCGTGTCAACTGTTGGATAAAAGAAAGTGAAATATCATAACAAGAAAAGGTGATTCTCACTTCCAAAATGTTTAAAGTTCACTTCAAGGCAATATTCCAAAGCGCTGATATGAAATTTATGAGATTTAGTCCAAAAGTATAAGCTTGTTCATTGAGCATGATGATAGAACTGTTGAACTTCAAGCTGTTTTATTCTTTCTCTATATTATCCTAGTATTTCTTCTGTATATTTTTTCTGTATTGAGTAACAGTTTATGGGCTTAGCATACTAATTGAAACATATCAATATTGTAAAGCACTTAATTTAAAGACAGGAGACAATCTACTTGGAAATGTAGTGAAAGCCTCTTCCTATACTTTATTGCAAGAATTGAGCATATTAAACAACAACAAAAAAAATTGACACAAATCATAACCATCTTCAGTATGTTCTTTCAAAGAACCAGGAAAGTGACAACCTAGTAGGACAAAGTCTTTTAGATAATACCACTCTACACCAAACAGGGAAATCTATGGGCCTACCACTACCCTCAGCAGCAAAGGCTGAGCAGGGGACCTACACTCTCTGCGGGCTATAATGAGGCACTTTGACCAGCGTAGTATCAGAGAAGAACGAGTGGGAAGCCGAGACTTTCACTCTAGCCAGGTGGCAATGAGATCACACCTATAGGATCAGTGGCGATGATATGGATTATGGATTTTTAGCCCCATCAGTGATAATAAAGTGTTTCAACTCCTTGCTGGGGCAGTGTTATTGGAGGCCAAGTGGAATCAGGACTTTCACCATCACCTGGGGGTAAGAGCAACTCTCCTCTTGCTGTGGTATCAATGGAAGCCATATGAGAAGCAGTAACAAAGCACTCTTATTCCTCACAGCCAGGGTGGTTACAGCAGAAGCCTAGTGAGGAGTTAGAACTCCTATCTCAACCAGCAGTAATGAGGAGCCTCTCCTCTTGTAGGGTATAAACAGAGGCTAAGTGGGGAACCTGGATTTCTAGCCCCACCTGGAAATAATGCAGCCACACATTGCTTCTCCTGTGGGAGCAGTGTTAGAAGAAACCATATAAAACAAAAGTTATAAATCAGATCCTAGCTATACAAAATGGTGAGGTTTCAATGGAAAAATCACTTGTCATAACAAAAGTCTTTCAAGCCTTTACTTATATTAAAAAAAAAAATCAGTAGACACCAATGCTAAGATGATAGGAATGTTAAAATTGATGAAAATTTTAAAGCCATCATCATAAAAATAAATCTAATGAGGAATTATGAATACACAAGACAAATTTTTAAAATCTCACCTAAGAAATAGAGAATATAAAAAAGAACCAAATGGAAATACTGGAATCAAAACACGCAATAACTAAAATTAAAAAAAAAAAACCCTCAGTGGATAGACTCAACAACAGAATGGGAGGAAACTGTGAGAAAACTCAGTGAATTGAAAAACAGAACAATAGAAATTATTCAGTTTGAATAACTGAGAGAAAATAGGAAAACAAAATGAATAAGCCTCAAGGAAATGTGGTATTATAAAAAAGAAGATCTAGCATTCATGCCATTGGAGTCGTGAAAGGAGAGGAGAAAAATGATGGAACTTAAAATGTAGTAAAAAAAAATAACAACTAGAAACCTGCCAAATTTGGTATAAAAAACACAAATATGCAGATTCAAGAAGATGAGCAAATCCCAAACAGGATAATTCCAGGCCAAAGTAATCACAGTTAAAATTCTGAGAAATGAGGGGCAACTGGGTGGCTCAGTGGATTAAGCCTCTGCCTTCAGCTCAGGTCATGATCTCGGGTCCTGGGATCATGATCTCAGGGTCCTGGGATCGAGCCCCGCACTGGGCTCTCTGGTCAGTGGGGAGCCTGCTTCCCCCTCTCTCTCTGCCTGCCTCTCTTCCCTACTTGTGATTTCTCTCTCTGTCAAATAAATAAATAAAAATTTAAAAAAAATAAATAAAATTAAAAAAAAATTCTGAGAAATGAAAACAAAGGAATCTTGAAAGAAACAAAAGAGAAATGACACCTTGCAGATAGCACAAAAAACAACTAGAATGACAGTGGATTTCTTATCAGTAACCATGGAGGTTAAAGGAAGCGCACAATATTTTTTAAGTGTTTAAAGAAAAGAACTGCCAACCCATAATTCTATAGTCAGTGAAAATATCCTTCAGGAATGCAAGGGAAATCAAGACATTTACAACTGCAAATTAATCAGCAGACCTAACCTAAAAGAATGGTTAATAGAAATTCTCTAAACAGAAGAGGAATGAAGGAAGAATAAAAAAAAAATCTTAGAAATTAAAGAAGGATAAAAGAATAGGAACAGTAAAAATATGAGTAAATAAAATACATATTTTTTTCTTGAGTTCTATAAATTATGTTTGATGGTTCAAACAAAAATTATTAACACTCTCTGATGTAGCCCTATATGCAGAGAGAAAATATTTAGGAAAATTATATGATAAACTGTGGTGAATAAAGGGATTAAAAAGAGGTAGGTAAGGTTTCTATAATTCACTCAAGCTGGTGATTTATTGATACCATAGACCAATTACGTATATACAATGTAATACATAGAGTAACCACTGAAAAAGCTATACAAAACAATGCACTCAAAATCACTACAGATAAATCAAAATTTTTCTCCAAAAATTTTTCAAGTAGCCCACAGGAAGGTAGGGACAAGAAACCGAGAAATAAAAAAACAAAGAAAACAGAAGACTAAATAAATAAATAAATAAATAAAATGGCAGATTTAAACCCTAACATATTTATAATTACATTTAATCTAAGTACTCTAGGTATTCTAAATATAGAGATCGGCAAACTGTATTCAAAAACATGACCCAGCTATAGGATGTCTATAAGAAATTCATTTCAAATAAAATAGTATAGAAGGCTGAAAGATGAAAAAAAGATATATTATGCAAAAAAGGAATCAAAAGGAAGCAAAATGGCTATTTTAGTATCAGATGAATTCGACTTCAGAGCAAAGAAAATTACAAGATACACAGAATGACACTGAATAATTTATAAAAGGGTCAATCTACCAAGAAGACATAGCAACTCTAAATGTGTATTCACCAAACAATAGAAGTGCATGATATGTGAATCACAAAGTGATATAACTGAAAAGACAGATCCAGATACATGGAGTCTTCCACACTACTCTCTCAGAGGCTGATACAACTAGATGGAGAATCAGCAAGAATATAGAAAACCTCAAAAACAGCATTTCAAAAAGGATCTAATCACATTTATGGAGAAGCTTTTCAAGTTTCTAGGCAACATATACTAAGACTATATCCAAAGACATAAAATAAACCTCATCAAATCTAAAATAATTGAAATAATACACAGTGTATTCTCTTACCCCAAACGAGTCAAACGAAAAATCAATAAAAGAAAAGTAAAAGGACAATCTCCAAATACTTAGAAGCTAAACAACATACTTCCTAAAGAACACATCTGTCAAGCCTCAAGGGAAATTTAAAAAAATGAACTTACTGAAAATGAAAATATGACAACAATATTCATGAGATATAGCTGAAGTAGTGGTAAAAAAGAAATTCATAGCACTAAAATCATACATGAGAAAAGAGGAAGTGACTCAATTTTTGAGGATCTCACTTCAAGACTCTGGAAAAAAGCAGGCAAAATAAATTTAAAGCAAACAGAGGAAGGAAATCAAAGTTAAGAGCAGAAATCAATGAAATTAAAAACCAAAAAAATGACAAAGTTAATGAAACAAAAAGGTGGTTCTTTGAAATTATAATATAAAACTGACAAATCTCTAGCAAGACTGACAAGGAAAAAAGAGAAAAGACACAAATTAATAACATCAGGAACAAAATAGAGGATATCACTACAGATCCTATAGATATCAAAGTATAAGAAGAGATTACTACAAACAACTCTACACACATACATTTTAGACCTTAAGTGACAGGAAATAAATCCTCAAAAAACACAAACTACCACAACTTACCAAATATGAAATAGACAATTCAGATAACCCTATACCTGTTAAGGAAACTAAATCAATAATCTAAAAACTCTTACTCACCAATGTCTCCAGGCCCTGGTGGTTTCACTGGAGAATTCTACAAAGCTTTTAAAGAAAAATGAACCAATAATTCTTCACAATCTCTTCCATAAAATAGAAGAGGCAGGAACAATTTCCAACTGCTTTTATGAAGCTAGTAATACCCTGATACAAAAACTAGATAAAGACAGTACAAAATCAAAACAAAAAGAGGAAGGTTATAATAATATCCCTCACTAATATAGTCAAAAATCCTCAACAGAATGTTGGCAAACAGAACTCAGCATGTGTAAATAGAATTATAAAACATTACCAAGTGGGGTTTATTCCAGGGCTTTACAGTTGGTTTGATACTTGAAAATAAATCAATATAATCCACCATATTAATAGGCTAAAAAAAATCATATGATCAAATCAATCAATGCAGGAAAAGCTTTTGATAAAATTCAAGATACATTTATGATTAAAACTCTCAGAAAAAGAAGAATAGAAGGAAACTTCCTTAACTTAGTAAAAAGCATCTACAAAAAAACCTATAGCTAACATTATACTTAAATGGTGACAGATACAGGTCCCTACAAGATCAGAAATAAAGCAATCTTCTCTATAACATTTAGGAGGGAACTGCCACCCGTGAATTCCTATCAAAGAAGCATAATCCCAAAGCAGTAATTTGTTTCATTTGATCATTGATCCAGACTCTTCCAAAAAACCCGTAGAACTACTTGACAGGTGTTTTCATTACTTTATATTTTATGTCCAGATTTTTAATTTACATTAAGGTTGGCTAATGGATGGGTAATTCTATACTGGAAAGTTCACATTCTATCATTGGCTAATACATATATTATCAATGAAAAAATATAAGTTGAGCTTATCCATTTCCATCATTCTTATTCAATACAGTACTAGAAGTTCTAGCCAGTACAAGAAGGCAGAAAAGGAAATAAAAACCAAACAGATCAGAAATGAAAATGGGGCAACTGGGTGGTTCAGTCAGTTGAGCTTCCAACTCTTGGTTTCAGCTCACGTCATGATCTTATGGATTTTGAGATCCAGCCCTGAGTCAGATTCTGTGCTCAGTGGGAAGTCTGCTTGAAGATTCTTTCCCTCTGCTCCACATCCCCTTGCTTGCTCTCTCTCACTCTCTCTCTCTCTCTCAAATAAATAAGTCTTTACAAAAAAGAAATGAAATAATAAAACTATTCTTCATTTCCCTGTACCATGTTTACATAGAAATTCACAAGGAATCTACAAAAAACTTCTAGAACTAACATGTTTATAATGAGTAAAATCTGAGGATATAAGAAAAACATACACAAATCAATTATATTCCCATGTGCTAGCAATGAACACATAGACATTGGACTCAAAATATATTATCATTTACAATCACTCAAAAAATACTTAGGATTCTAACAAAATATGTACAGGGCTTGTATACTAAAAATTACAAAATGCTGATGAAAGAAGTTTTAAAACTGTAAATAATTAAGGAGTCACACCATGTTAATGGACAGGAAGATTCAACACAGTAAATATATCAACTTTCCTCAAACTGATACACAGACTTAGTGAAACGCTGAGTTTTTATAGTTAGAATTTTTCTAGCTATAAAATTTCAAGTACCATAAACCAGGTTTTTGTCTTCATGTCTATATATATCTGGAAATATACAACATATTCTTTTGATTGAAATATTTATCCAACCTGGGGCGCCTGGGTGGCTCAGTGGGTTAAAGCCTCTGCCTTCAGCTCAGGTCATGATCCCAGCGTCCTGGATTGAGCCCCGCATCGGGCTCTCTGCTCTGTGGAGAGCCTGCTTCCTCCTCTCTCTGCCTGCCTCCCTGCCTGCTTGTGATCTCTCTCTCTGTCAAATAAATAAATAAAATCTTAAAAAAAAAAAAAAGAAATATTTATCCAACCTTTCCTCCATATATTTATTCAAATTTAAAATGGAACAAAGCATATTAAAATCCTATTAATATACATGCCAGGGAATGTTCAAAGCAGACAGCACCCATGGGAAAATTGACAAATTCCCCACCATCATAGCTTCCCTCTCCCTCTCTTATCTGCATATATGTGACTTTTAAGACTTGCTTTCTTTGGGCACAAGTAAACTCATTGAGATATTTCAGCTTTATTATCTAACCAATTTTGAAAGGCACTGGAGTTCAGTGGAGTTGAAAAAAGAGTAGGAGGGCAATATCTACAGTCCATTTATATATTAGAAAAAGTAGACTAATAGAGACATTTTCAAGGGCACCACATCTCTGAATATTTAAATACTCCCACACCAGAGATTTGTGTTACAGTCACAGATGTCAACTAAAGAAGAATCCAAGAGCTTTCTAACATTGGCATGTTAGCTAATCAGATGTATCTTGGTGGATACCACAATGGGAGTATCACAGGTTTGGCATCTAGAATACGCTGTTCAACTTATACCCCTTATTCTGATGATATATTAAATTTCTCTCTCTTTCCTATTGTTCATATTGACACTTTTTTCTAGAAGTCTGAAATGACGTTCACAAATGGAAACACAATGTTGCCTCAAAACTAGCCTAAAACTGACCTTTCCTCTCTATCCAAAAATAGTGGTTTTTTTTCTTTCATTTGTAATGTTTTAATATATATCTCTGAAATGTAAATACCTTTTAATAAAAACACAACCAGAATACAATTATTATGCCTCAAAAAAAACCAGAACAATAATTCCTTAATATCAGCAGATAGTTAGAAGTCAAACGTTTTAAATTATCTAACTTTCTTTCATGGTTGGCTTAGGATTCAAATAAGGTCCACATATTGCAGTTGTAAATCTGTGTCATAAGTCTCTTATCCAGTGAGTCTCAAAGTATGGTCCTCAGACTAACAGGATCAATATCACCTGCGATCTTCTTAGAAATGAAATTTCTTTGGCATTGCCAAATGTTTTAAGAGCTTTTATATAAATTATCTACATACCAGGCATTACTCTAAGCACTTTATAGTCATTATCTCATTTAATCCTCATGGTAAGTCTACAAGATAATCTTATGATAAATCAAATCTTGCTGTCAACTTGCAGTAGGGAAAGTGAGGCTGAGGGAGATAGAGGTTGAGGGACTCACCCAGTGTCAAATGGCTAGTGACTGGTAGACCTAGGACTCATGTCCCAGCAGCCTGGCCTCACAGTCCATGCTCTGAAAGCCATTCTAAATTATGGTCCAGCAGTACATGAATCTCATTCTGGCTCCCTTTTAGATCTACCTCTAATGACTAATTTTTCTTCACTCAAATTTTACTTAGATTTCCATTTGATCTCAGGCCATGGATAACCATATATTAGCAATCAGAAAACAGAAATGATATGGACTGTATCTGCCAATTTTTATTCCTCACTTGGTCAATAAAGAACATTTAGTCACTTTGTCATTAATCAGAAATACGGCAAATGAAGTCTTGAGACTGGAACTGGGTTTATTTGGACGAAACAGTTTACAATATCAATTTGGCCACTATTTCTAAATGGGTAGCAGAACCTGGGGTCCTTAACATTATCCCTTGAAACTTGCTCATAATGTTTCTTGTTTGAATTGTACAACTGAATGTGTATCAACATAAGGTCACTATCCCCCTTTGCAGTATTTTCATCCTCATTATGGTTCCCTTCGTTTGTGCTGTCTTAAATGCTAATGGAATTTAGTTGGGCAATGATAATAAAAAGACAATAATTGCTGACATGTTCATGGCAAAGAAATCATAATTCTAAGTTTGTATCATCCTGATTTCATTACAGAATGCATCCCAGTGTTAAAAGCAATCTGTTTTGCTATCAGAAAAAAAAAATGAACATTTGTTAATAATTTTCTTGAAAAAAAGATTTAAGAATATTCCAAGGCTGTTTCAATGTCATTTTCTCTTACTTCTTGAGTGGTAGGGAAGGATTAAATTTGAGGTCCTACTTAACCAAAAGCCTATTTCATCTATGCAGTAGTCCATAAAAATTATGAATCATCGCAGTGTTTGTGGGTTGTGATTCTAGAGTTAGTTTTGCTTTCTTTTTAATTTTCCACATGGCTAATTTTTTAATAAGGAAGAAAGCAAGGGCAGATGAAGAAAGCTGGAGAAGTGCACCCACATCTACATTTACATCTGAGATAAAAAATGATGGTGTGGGGCGCCTGGGTGGCTCAGCGGGTTAAAGCCTCTGCCTTCGGCTCAGGTCATGATCCCAGGATCCTGGGATCGAGCCCCACATCGGGCTCTCTGCTCAGCGGGGAGCCTGCTTCCCTTCCTCTCTCTGCCTGCCTCTCTGCCTGCCTGTGATCTCTGTCAAATAAATAAATAAAATCTTTAAAAAAAAAAAATGATGGTGTGAAAATCCATCAGTAATGACACAATCACTGTGATTGTCAAAGTAGGGCAGACAGAGGTGATGGGATAAACCTGGCCTTTAGTTGGACTGAGGAGGAAGACAATGTTTTCATGTGTTGGGTTGTTTTGTCGAATCAATTCAGTTGTTCTCTAGGAGATCTTCAGATGTCAATTGTAACCCATTTTGAAAATAATAATGATTCTTTACATTAATAAACTTTTGAATTGATGTTGTCCAGTCCTGATGAATCAACAATGTCCAACTTGTCAATTAGTTTTAAAACATCGATAGAAACATTTAGCCTAGTTACATCTTATTTACCAATTTCAAAGGAAAAATGTCCATTTCAGAAGAAGTGGTTATTCATCCACTATTTATCCAAAAGTCAGTCCATAAATATCGAGCACCCACACTAAGCATCAGATATTTGGTTTCGAAGGGGCACCAAGGGGCAGGAGACAGAGAAAAGGAAGGCATAGTTTAAAAAAAAAAAATGTTGAATTTTGAAAAATGTTCTTTAGGCATTTAAATTCTAGGTATGGAGAGTAAAATAACAAAATTAGGCCATGTATGATTAAGTTTCAGATGAATGGCACACAGTGAATCAGATCATAATTATCATAGAACCAGAGATGAATTTAGCATAAAGGTAACAAAGCTCCAACTTCAGGGTCCCTCACTTGGAAGGGTATTCACTCCTTTAACTTAACTTGTATATGTAATTTTAAAATATTTTTTTCTGAAAATGGACCCCTCAAACAGTGTACTCTAATCTGCAGAATCTAATCTGCCTCAGTATAGGGATTCAGAAAGGAATTGAAGATGCCTTCTTTGCATTTGTAAATTCTGTTTTGGTCATGACTAGTGGTTTCTTGTTTTCTGCGCAGTTGCTAGCCCTTAGGGTCATTAAAGAACTAATTTGATTTGATTCACTAAAAAAAAATAATTCTCTAATTTTTTGCAAGAGACACATGGGGTAGTTCTTCAAATCTGAACATGAAGAGAGACCTTGAGACACATCTCTTTCGCAAAAAATAAAAAGTATGTACGAAAGAACAGGTATCGGTCACCGAATCCAAAGCCCAACTCTTCCTGGAACCAGCAAACGAATTCAATATAGAACCAAAATTCTTGCTTAGAAATAAGGTGTAGAGTCATACCTTTATATGCCCTCAAGTAAGTTAGACGCTGACTTAAGATGCTGATCCCAAAATTATTTTAGCATATGGTTTTAAATAGATGTTCAGCTTCATTTTTCCTCCAGGTGTCTAATAAATTTGATCAAAAGAATTCATTTAAAAATATTTCCCAGTGATCTGAAATGCAAACTTAATGTTAACTAAATTCCCAGAAACATTTGGATCTATTCCTAGAAATTCTATTCTATTCCATCCATAACACTGTATCATTTATCCATGCATGAGTATAAATTATTTTAAATATTATAGTTTTAAAGCATGTTTTAATATTTGTTAAGATTATTCACTCACTGCCCTTTATTCTTCACATCTTTTTCTTTAATTTTCTTTGCTCTTCTCGGATGCTCCTATATTATCTGAAGTTCCGATATGTGATGTTTGTTTTGTTTTTATGGAACTAAATTCACAGATATGTCAGATATTTCTTTGTTCCTTAATCATGAATTCAAATCAGATATTTGCTTTCAAAGCCATTACCCATCTCTCACGTATGTTTCAGGCTTTTAAAAAAAATCATCTGTCTAAATTGCTTAGAAAATCTTTATGATGCATGTTGCTATAATGTAGGTTTGGTTATAAATACCTGCCAGTCAAATCCATCTCCCATGATGAAGGGCAGCTCTTTCTTACTTAATGTGGAAAGCTTAAAATGAAGGTGTCATCCTTGTCCCCCAAAACCACTTTAATAATGGTCTCCTACTGTAACAGAACTCCACCAGCTTATTGAAGTCAGCTGTTTTCTTGAGAGTTCCATTACCTGTGGCTATTTTCATTCACACACATTATTAAACAACAACAAGCAAAAGCAAAATTCTCTAAATTCAACCAAAGCAAATCCTTCAGGAAGTCAAAAAGAAATACTGTGATTTAAAAATAAAACGAATTGCACCTTATATTTTACAAGGGCTCTAAAAATTAATTTGCCACTAGTTATATCTTATATTTGCTTAGAACACATGATTAATATCAATAAAGTATTGTAATGTTTTAGCTTGATCTTACAAAACAACTATATTAGCTTATTATGTTTACATCTATTCTTGACCTAAAAAAGATTTGATGCAAATGTATTTTTATTGAAAGTTAACTTAAAATAGAATATATTAATGAAACAAAGGAAAAGTTTTGCATTATTATTTGCTAAGAAGTTTACTTATCTTTTGTTCAATTCTGGGCAACATATGAAAATTAAATTTCCTGGTTCTCTTGAGCTGTAGCAGAATCAAAAAGCATTATACTCAACATAGGGTTAAAATATGCTGTTTGTTTACCCTTCTCATTAATTTGTTAACTAACTCTCCCTCAAACATCAAAAAGATCCATTTGAAAACTGTGACTTGACATATAATAAACCCAATTAAAAAAACACACACAGAGATACATATACACACACTTACACATTTGTGCAGCTCCTAATGGTGCCAATAAATCAACTCAAAACTATAAAAAAGTAATTAGGAATAAAGAAATGACCTGTCTTGATGTTGCTTTTTTTTCTCAATATGATTCTAACTCGATTATGCATGCATATCTAATTACTACATCTGATGACCTATGGTCATAGCTTGATTTCTGTATTACAAATGGCCTGACATTTAATTAGTTTGTGTGATTAAATTATGTAAATATCTACATGGTGACCAAATGATTAAACTTTTTTATATCTACAGTTTCTCAGCACTAGAGTTAATTATATCTGCCCACATATATAGTATGTGAACAGACTCACACAGAAATCCTTCCAAGTGAAAAGAAAGCTACAGTTATTCAAATTAAGATTGAAAGATATATCATTGAGTATATCTTACAAAAGGTGCAGCGGGATGGTTTAGGACTTCAATCATTGCAAAAACTTCAACCCTAAATTATTATAACAAGGACAGATCTAGTAAACCAGTTTCTCCACTTCTCATTCATTCTCATTTCTTTCTCTTAGGAATTGATGGCCCCTGAGTTTTGGTGTGGGTGTTTGCTTATAAGAAATGATTAATTCCTATAAATTTTAGATCAAATTTCAATGGTTGCTGTCATGATTTCAAGCTTATTTCTTGAATTTGAATTTCTTATATCCCAAGTCAACCACCGATACTTCATAGCCTGTCCCCTGAATTGCAACAGTTCTACTCTCAAAACTCTGGTACAAGCATCAGTGAATTCAGGAATTCTGAATCTCTAAAAAAAATGTGGATTTGTTGTGAACCCCAAGACGACCCAAAGAAAAGTAAGGGAAGGATCCCCACTCCCATTTACATAATCAAATTGAATGAAGCAGGGAACAAAGGCTTTCTCTTAAAACTTGTCTGTGTTAACAGAGGACATTCTCTTGCCATCTTGGAAACACTTGCCTCATTCATTTTTACCCCATCCATATGAAGGCAGTGAATACAAAGGCTCCTAATTATTCAGGGATATAATGAAAGACAAAGAAGTTACACTGAAATCTACCACTAATCCTGAAATCTCATTTACCCAATGCATTCAATGACTGTTCCACCAGAGATTCACCCCCAACACACACCCCGTTAAGAGATAAGAACAAAGTTAACTGATATGTGACTCTCATACATACAAAACTACTTGGTCAGAAAAAGGAAAACTTCACAAATTTGACTTTTGTTCCAATAGTAGGTTATTTCCTAAACTGCAGCTATATGATTATTTATTAGGATTAAATTATTTATCTTAAAAACAGTAAGTTACTTGATAAAACCTCCATGTCCTCCAGAAGGTAAAAACAGATATAGAGGTACAAGCAGACTGAATTTCTTTTCTCCAGATTTTACAGCAAAAGTGCTAGAATGCGTAAAATAGCCAGTATTGAAAACAATGGATGTAAGCAATCCAGAAGCTAATTAATTAATCTGTAATCAGAGAAAGTCATGACTGATGATGATGAGAATGATGATAAAAAGTGGGGTTTTAGTAAAAGCAGAGAGAGAAAATAAGACCAATAACTTTGAAGAATAACAGAGAAAAAGAAGAGAGAAACAAGATATGATTCAGTTAAAGGTTATAGAATCGGAAGGTAGAAATGATAAAAAATAATGAATTGAAAATGAAAGAAAACAGGCTTCCAGCTCAAAATGGAAGAATGAAGACCTACTATATCTCATTTCCTTCATGGAATACACTAAGATAAAAGTATAAATATATAAGAAAAAACAAACTTATAAAAAGAATGGGAGTAGGAATCACCATTAGTCCAGAAATATTAACAAACTTCAGAAAATTATAAGATACATGATGCAATAAATTAGCGACTAGCTGACAACCCTTCTCTATAAAGGTTAGGCTTGAAAGACCACACACTCTCTTGTCATAAATACTCAGTTCTGCTGTCGTAGCTCAAAACACCCATCGACCATACCTAAAAAGATGAATGTAGTTGTATCCCAATGAAACTTCACCAAAATAGACAGCTAGCACATGGCTATAGTTTGCCAACCCCTACAATTAAAAACACTTCCGTAATCATGGTATTGGCTACTCTGCTTATCAAAGATCCATAGCTTCTGAGCTTAAAAATAAAAGAAAAACCAGAGTAAAATGTGAAAATAAAGAGAAGAAATTTCTAAAAGGCCCTCACTCCTTCTTTAATCCTCAGTACACATAAAAGTAGGCAACTTGGCTCTAATGTCTAAGGAGAAAAAGGCAAAAGTTCTTTTGTAAATAAATTGCGTGATTTCTTTTCTTTTTTTTTTTATTTTATTTTTTATAAACATATATTTTTATCCCCAGGGGTACAGGTCTGTGAATCGCCAGGTTTACACACTTCACAGCACTCACCATAGCACATACCCTCCCCAATGTCCATAACCCCACCCCCCCAACCCCCTCCCCCGTTCAACCCTCAGTTTGTTTTGTGAGATTGAGAGTCATTTATAGTTTGTCTCCTTCCCAATCCCATCTTGTTTCATTTACTCTTCTCCTACCCCCTTAACCCTGCATGTTGCTTCTCCTCTCCCTCATATCAGGGAGATCATATGATAGTTGTCTTTCTCCGATTGACTTATTTCGCTAAGCATGATACCCTCTAGTTCCATCCACGTCGTCGCAAATGGCAAGATTTCATTTCTTTTGATGGTTGCATAGTATTCCATTGTGTATATATACCACATCTTCTTTATCCATTCATCTGTTGATGGACATCTAGGTTCTTTCCATAGTTTGGCTATTGTAGACATTGCTGCTATAAACAGTCAGGTGCACGTGCCCCTTCGGATCACTATGTTTGTATCTTTAGGGTAAATACCCAGCAGTGCAATTGCTGGGTCATAGGGTAGTTCTATTTTCAACATTTTGAGGAACCTCCATGCTGTTTTCCAGAGTGGTTGCACCAGCTTGCATTCCCACCAACAGTGTAGGAGGGTTCCCCTTTCTCCGCATCCTCGCCAGCATCTGTCATTTCCTGACTTATTCATTTTAGCCATTCTGACTGGTGTGAGGTGATATCTCATTGTGGTTTTGATTTCTTTTTCCCTGATGCCGAGTGATATGGAGCACGTTTTCACGTGTCTGTTGGCCATCTGGATGTCTTCTTTGCAGAAATGTCTGTTCATGTCTTCTGCCCATTTCTTGATTGGATTATTTGTTCTTTGGGTGTTCAGTTTGCTAAGTTCTTTATAGATTTTGGACACTTGCCCTTTATCTGATATGTCATTTGCAAATATCTTCTCCCATTCTGTCAGTTGTCTTTTGGTTTTGTTAACTGTTTCCTTTGCTGTGCAAAAGCTTTTGATCTTGATAAATTCCCAATAGTTCATTTTTGCCCTTGCTTCCCTAGCCTTTGGCGATGTTCCTAGGAAGATGTTGCTGCAGCTGAGGTTGTAGAGGTTGCTGCCTGTGTTCTCCTCAAGGATTTTGATGGATTCCTTTCTCACATTGAGATCCTTCATCCATTTTGAGTCTATTTTCGTGTGTGGTGTAAGGAAATGATCCAATTTCATTTTTCTGCATGTGGCTGTCCAATTTTCCTCTTTATTGAAGAGGCTGTCTTTTTTCCATTGGACATTCTTTCCTGCTCTGTCGAAGATTAGTTGACCATAGAGTTGAGGGTCTATTTCTGGGCTCTCTATTCTGTTCCATTGATCTATGTGTCTGTTTTTGTGCCAGTACCATGCTGTCTTGATGATGACAGCTTTGTAATAGAGCTTGAAGTCCGGAATTGTGATGCCACCAACTTTGGCTTTCTTTTTCAATATTCCTTTGGCTATTCGAGGTCTTTTCTGGTTCCATATAAACTTTAGGATTATTTATTCCATTTCTTTGAAAAAAATGGATGGTACTTTGATAGGAATTGCATTAAATGTGTAGATTGCTTTAGGTAGCATAGACATTTTCACAATATTTATTCTTCCAATCCAGGAGCATGGAACATTTTTCCATTTCTTTGTGTCTTCCTCAATTTCTTTCATGAGTACTTTATAGTTTTCTGTGTATAGATTCTTAGTCTCTCTGGTTAGGTTTATTCCTAGGTATCTTATAGTTTTAGGTGCAATTGTAAATGGGATTGACTCCTTAATTTCTCTTTCTTCTGTCTTGTTGTTGGTGTAGAGAAATGCAACTGATTTCTGTGCATTGATTTTATATCCTGACACTTTACTGAATTCCTGTACAAGTTCTAGCAGTTTTGGAGTGGAGTCTTTTGGGTTTTCCACATACAGTATCATATCATCTGCGAAGAGTGAGAGTTTGACTTCTTCTTTGCCAATTTGGATGCCTTTAATTTCCTTTTGTTGTCTGATTGCTGAGGCTAGGACTTCTAGTACTATGTTGAATAGCAGTGGTGATAACGGACATCCCTGCCGTGTTCCTGACCTTAGCGGAAAAGCTTTCAGTTTCTCTCCATTGAGAATGATATTTGCGGTGGGTTTTTCATAGATGGCTTTGATAATATTGAGGTATGTACCCTCTATCCCTACTCTTTAAAGAGTTTTGATCAGGAAGGGATGCTGTACTTTGTCAAATGCTTTTTCAGCATCTATGGAGAGTATCATATGGTTCTTGTTCTTTCTTTTATTAATGTGTTGTATCACATTGATTGATTTGCGGATGTTGAACCAACCTTGCAGCCCTGGAATAAATCCCACTTGGTCGTGGTGAATAATCCTTTTAATGTACTGTTGAATCCTATTGGCTAGTATTTTGGCGAGAATTTTTGCATCTGTGTTCATCAAGGATATTGGTCTGTAGTTCTCTTTTTTGATGGGATCCTTGTCTGGTTTTGGGATCAAGGTGATGCTGGCCTCATAAAATGAGTTTGGAAGTTTTCCTTCCATTTCTATTTTGTGGAACAGTTTCCGGAGAATAGGAATTAGTTCTTCTTTAAATGTTTGGTAGAATTCCCCCGGGAAGCCGTCTGGCCCTGGGCTTTTGTTTGTTTGGAGATTTTTGATGACTGTTTCAATCTCCTTACTGGTTATGGGTCTGTTCAGGCTTTCTATTTCTTCCTGGTTCAGTTGTGGTAGTTTATATGTCTCTAGGAATGCATCCATTTCTTCCAGATTGTCAAATTTGTTGGCGTAGAGTTGTTCATAGTATGTTCTTATAATTGTCTGTATTTCTTTGGTGTTCGTTGTGATCTCTCCTCTTTCATTCCTGATTTTATTTATTTGGGTCCTTTCTCTTTTCTTTTTGATAAGTCTGGCCAGGGGTTTATCGATCTTATTAATTCTTTCAAAGAACCAGCTCCTAGTTTTGTTGATTTGTTCTATTGTATTTTTGGTTTCTATTTCATTGATTTCTGCTCTGATCTTTATGATTTCTCTTCTCCTGCTGGGTTTAGGGTTTCTTTCTTGTTCTTTCTCCAGCTCCTTTAGGTGTAGGGTTAGGTTGTGTACCTGAGACCTTTTTTGTTTCTTGAGAAAGGCTTGTACCGCTATATATTTTCCTCTCAGGACGGCCTTTGTTGTGTCCCACAGATTTTGAACCGTTGTGTTTTCATTATCATTTGTTTCCATGAATTTTTTCAACTCTTCTTTAATTTCCTGGTTGACCCATTCATTCTTTAGAAGGATGCTGTTTAGTCTCCATGTATTTGGGTTCTTTCCAAATTTCCTCTTGTGATTGAGTTCTAGCTTCAGAGCATTGTGGTCTGAAAATATGCAGGGAATGATCCCAATCTTTTGATACCGGTTGAGACCTGATTTAGGACCCAGGATGTGATCTATTCTGGAGAATGTTCCATGTGCACTAGAGAAGAATGTGTATTCTGTTGCTTTGGGATGAAATGTTCTGACTATATCTGTGATGTCCATCTGGTCCAGTGTGTCATTCAAGTCCTTTATTTCCTTGTTGATCTTTTGCTTGGATGATCTGTCCATTTCAATGTGGGGAGTGTTAAAGTCCCCTACTATTATTGTCTTATTGTTGATGTGTTTCTTTGATTTTGTTATTAATTGGTTTATATAGTTGGCTGCTCCCACATTAGGGGCATAGATATTTAAAATTGTTAGATCTTCTTGTTGGACAGATCCTTTGAGTATGATATAGTGTCCTTCCTCATCTCTTATTATAGTCTTTGGCTTAAAATCTAATTGATCTGATATAAGGATTGCCACCCCTGCTTTCTTCTGATGTCCATTAGCATGGTAAATTCTTTTCCACACCCTCACTTTAAATCTGGAGGTGTCTTCGGGTTTAAGATGAGTTTCTTGTAGGCAACATATAGATGGGTTTTGTTTTTTATCCATTCTGATACCCTTTGTCTTTTGATTGAGGCATTTAGCCCATTAACATTCAGGGTAACTATTGAGAGATATGAATTTAGTGCCATTGTATTGCCTGTAATGTGACTGTTATTGTATATTGTTTCTGTTCCTTTCTGATCTACTACTTTTAGGGTCTCTCTTTGCTTAGAGGACCCCTTTCAATATTTCCTGTAGAGCTGGTTTGGTGTTTGCAAATTCTTTCAGTTTTTGTTTGTCCTGGAAGCTTTTTATCTCTCCTTCTATTTTCAATGATAGCCTAGCTGGATATAGTATTCTCGGCTGCATGTTTTTCTCGTTTAGTGCTCTGAATATATCATGCCAGCTCTTTCTGGCCTGCCAGGTCTCTGTGGATAAGTCTGCTGCCAATCTAATATTTTTTCCATTGTATGTTACAGACTTCTTTTCCTGGGCTGCTTTCAGGATTTTCTCTTTGTCACTAAGACTTGTAAATTTTACTATTAGGTGACGGGGTGTGGACCTATTCTTATTGATCTTGAGGGGGGTTCTCTGAACCTCCTGGATTTTGATGCTTGTTCCCTTTGCCATATTGGGGAAATTCTCTCCCATAATTTTCTCCAATATACCTTCTGCTCCCCTCTCTCTTTCTTCTTCTTCTGGAATCCCAATTATTCTAATGTTGTTTCGTCTTATGGTGTCACTTATCTCTCGAATTCTCCCCTCGTGGTCCAGTAGCTGTTTGTCCCTCTTTTGCTCAGCTTCTTTATTCTCTGTCATTTGGTCTTCTATATCGCTAATTCTTTCTTCTGCCTCATTTATCCTAGCAGTGAGAGCCTCCATTTTTGATTGCACCTCATTAATAGCTCTTTTGATTTCAACTTGGTTAGATTTTAGTTCTTTTATTTCTCCAGAAAGGGCTTTTATCTCTCCGGAGAGGGTTTCTCTAATATCTTCCATGCCTTTTTCGAGCCTGGCTAGAACCTTGAGAATCGTCATTCTGAACTCTAGATCTGACATATTACCAATGTCTGTATTGATTAGGTCCCTAGCCTTTGGTACTGCCTCTTGTTCTTTTTTTTGTGGTGAATTTTTCCCCTTGTCATTTTGTCCAGATAAGAGTATATGAAGGAGCAAGTAAAATACTAAAAGGGTGGCAACAATCCCAGGAAAATATGCTTTAGCCAAATCAGAAGAGATCCCAAATCATGAGGGGGGGAGAAAGGGGATAAAAAGGTTCAGAAAGAAAAAAGAAAGAAAGAAACAATTAGAAAAAGAAAACCAATGAAGAAAAAATATAAAAAGCCAAAAAATATATATATATATATATATATTAGATAAACTAGTTAAAAAACGTTAAAAAAGAAAAGGGTAAAAGTTTAAAAAATTTAGAAGAAGAAAAAAAATTGAAAAAGAAAAAAAATTAAATTAACTGCACGGCTAAACAATCATGGGGAGAAAGCCATGAGTTCCGTGCTTTGCTTTCTCCTCCTCTGGAATTCCGCTGCTCTCCTTGGTATTGAAACTGCACTCCTTGGTAGGTGAACTTGGTCCTGGCTGGATTTCTTGTTGATCTTCTGGGGGAGGGGCCTGTTGTAGTGATTCTCAAGTGTCTTTGCTCCAGGTGGAGTGCACCGCCCTTACCCGGGGCCGGTCAGAGTAATCCGCTCGGGTTTGCTTTCGGGAGCTTTTGTTCCCTGAGCGCTTTCCGTAGAGTTCCGGAAGGCGGGATGAAAATGGAGGCCTCCCAGTCTCCGGCCCGGAGGAGCCGAGATCTCAGGGCCTCACTCCTCAGTGCGCCCTCAGAGAACAGCGCCGATTTACTCCTGTCACCCTGCCTCTGGCCGCGCTCCGAGCTGACCAAGCCTGCGACCGGTTCAAGGTAACCCCAAGCTGAGAGCTCACTCCTCGGCTCTGTCTCTGTAGCCGGCTTCCCCGTTCTAATACCTGTAAGCTCTGTGACACTCAGACACCCCCGATCCTTCTGTGGCCCTGCGGGACCTGAGGCCGCGCTGACCCCGCCTGGGCTTCACCCCGGTTAAGCCTCTGGAGTGATGTCCCTCAGCGGAACAGACTTTTAAAAGTCCCGATTTTGTGCTCTGTTGCTCTGCCGCTTGCCGGCCCCTCCCCCCGCGTTCTATCTTCCCGTCGCTTTGGATTCACTTCTCCGCCAGTCCTACCTTTCAGAAAGTGGTTGATTTTCTGTTTCTAGAATTGCTGTTCTTCTTCTCTTCGATCTCCTGTTGGATTTGTAGGTGTTTGCAATCTTTAGATAAGCTATCTAGCTGATCTCCCGCTACCTGAAGTAGTCTCAGCCTGCTACTTCTCCGCCATCTTGACTCCTCCCCAACTGCGTGATTTCTATCAGTGGGTGTTGATACCTTAAACAAAGGTCTCTTCTTCTGACATTTGGATCACGCTTATCCTGAATTTCAGCCTGACGTCTTATGTACACTGTGCATCAATTCAGTCAGACTGCCTACACATGAATGATGCCCATTGCGAAATTACTCAGTACTGAATAAAACTCACAACACCTACACTGTGTTGTGTGAAAAAGTAAGCAGGAATCATCAGATGTGAGAAAATCTAACCAAGCAAATGACAAAGACCAAATTGACCCCAAAGTAAACAAATAATAAAAGAAATTAAAAATAATAATAAAAAAAAAGTTTCAGTATGCTCCTTGAAATTTGGGAAGACATTATACATCCAAGAAAATAGAAATCAAAAAGAAAACAAAAAATCAGGGATCATGAAAGAGTTCTCCAAGATTAAAAAGCAATTTTAAAACATTCACTAGAATGGCAGAATGATAACATTAAATAGCTACTTTAGAAAATTAATAGGAGTAATAAGGGAGGCATCTGGGTGGCTCAGTTGCTTAAGTGTCCAACTCTTGATTTCAGCTCAGGTCATGATCTCAGGGTCTGAGATTGAGGCCTGCATTGGGCTCCAAGCTGGGTGTGGAACGTGCTTAACATTCTCTCTCTACCTCTCCCTCTACCCTCCATACCTCTGCTCACATGCACACACTTTCTCTCCCTCTAAAAGGGGGAGGGAGAAATAAGGGCTGACACATTGGTAAATGCTTGCATATGCCAGGCATTATTGTAAACAGGCTGCATGTATCAACTCACTTAACCCTCTATATTACTAAAAGGTAGATAATATTATTTTCAATTTACAAATTAAAAAAAAAACTATAAATCTAAGAAATAAAAAGGTGTGTGTGTGTATATATATATATATGCATATATATATATATATATATACATACATACATTTGTCAATGGACATTTGGGCTACTTTCATAGTTTGGTTGTTGTTCATAGTGCTGCTATAAACATTGGGGTGCATGTACCCCTTCAAATCTGTATTTTTGTATCCTTTGGGTAAACACCTGGTAGTGCAATTTCTGGATCACAGGGTAATTTTATTTTTAACTTTTTGAGGCACCTCCATACTGTTTTCCAGAGTGGCTGCAACAGTTTACATTCCCATCAACTGTGCAAGACAGACTCCTTTTTTAAAAAATTGATTTGTTTGTTGATTTTTGTTTTTGGTACAGACTCTTAATGATAGAGAACAAACTGAGGGTTGATGGAGGGATGTGGGTGGAGGATGGGCTAGGTGGGTGATGGGTATTAAAGAGGGCACCTCTCACAAGGAGCACTGACTGTTGTATTTCAGTGATGTACCACCAAGTTTTTTACTCCTGAAACCAATATTACACTGTATGTTAACTAACTAGAATTTAAATAAAATCTGAAAAAAAGATATAAAAATGTATTAAAGATATTTAAAAACAAAAAAGGATAAAAAGATATAAAAAAGGTATCTGATTCAAAGAGTGAGTCTGCTCCACAACCCCTGCATAACTACCATATTCAGAGGTGAAACACATGAGATATGGACAAAAATCAGGAGCCTAATATTAAACCACCAGGAAATTATTCAAAGATAAAACTGAAAAACAAAACATGAACATCAAATTATCACAGAGAAAATTTCTTTGAAGTGTAGAAGGAAATGTATTTTCAGATTTAAATGGTCTAAGAATTGCTAAGAGGATGATAAAAAATGTTTTAGAATTGGAAAAATTCTCATTAACTTGAAACATCAAGGGTAACAAGGAAATCCTAAAAATGTCTATTAAAAAAGAAATTCCAAGTAAAAGGTCTAACCCAGTATGACAATCAAGGAAATTCTCAGGATAACAGCTATGCAAAAGGCTTAGAGAACATAGAATCCTGAATGAAGACAGAGAACACAGTACTTTTAAAGCAATTCTCTGGGGAGAAAAGGAAAATTTAGTCATGTAAACCATGATTGAGGTTCCAGATTACCTTGAGGGCAAGCCACATCATTCTTTTTTTATCAACATCAACAAAACCCAAAGGCAATTAGAAATTCTGGGAAAAAAAGAATAGGAAGGAAAAGAAAAAAATGTAAAAGCCATAATAAAAACATTAATTTTTAATTTCCAAATGTGGATTCTCTTGTAATTTTCCACGCTATTGATTTCTAGCAAAATGTCATTGTCACTAGAGAATATACTCTGAATGACTGTTGTAATTTGTTTTTGATAAGACTTGCTTTTTGATCCATTTATGGTCACTTTTCATAAAAGTTCCATGTGTGTGGAGAATGATTACGCTGAACTTGGTGGCTATAATATTGTTTTTATATTCATTAGGTCAAAATCAATCATTGTTACTTAAATATTGATTTCTGAAAGTAGTTAAAATCTTCCACTATGATTATAAATTTGTCTATATTTGTTTTTTGTCAAATATATTTAATATATTTTGGGGCCCTATAATATAATTTTGCAGCATGAGCATTACTCATTTCTCTGGGACTCCAAATGAAAGTATGACATATGCGATCATTCTTTTAATGCCCTTGTCCATATTTTCTGTCATTTGTCTTTCTATGCTTAAAAAAGCTTAACTTCTTCTGATTCATTTTCATTCACTACATTTCTCTTCTACATCCTATCTAATGTAATGTACACACTGAGTTATTTCAGTTATTGTGCTGTTCAGACCTCAAATTTTCATTTGGTACCTATTCAAATCTTCTATTTTATTTTCTACAGTTCCAATTTCCTGTTTTATTTATAACTTTGGCTTTTGTTCTTTGAGCATAGTAAGCAGTCTGAGCCTGACAGTCTCAGATACCTAAAGTCTTTGTGAATCTTTCCATTCTCTGCAGTTTCTGCTGGTTATTATTCATGGTGCCTCATTCCTTTGAGTGTCTTATTACCTTTGACTGTGTCTTGGACATTTTATTGTAAAAATTATTCATAGGAATAATTGGAAGCATGAGATGATGACAAATCCCTCCAAATGGGTTCTATTTTGTTTCACTTTGGCAAGGTGTTAAGAGCTCCACTAGTCTGGGATGGCTTTAATCAACAGAGATTCCCTGGATCACCTAGATAATATAAACCCAGGCTGCAGGTTTACTTCCAAAATCTACCCAGATCCCAAGATACAGATTGTGGAGTCTCTGCTTGAAGTGGAAGTGGCTTTAAAGGTGTCTCTACCTTGATGGGCCATTGGCATTTACTTTTGATCCATCCTAGCCCCATGAGGTTGCCAAAGGTTTTAGTTTGACAGGTCATTTTTGGATTTAAAACAAAACAAAACAAAACAAAACACCCATAGGCTAAAGCAGCTTTATGGGATAAGCTAATCCATCTGGGTTCTTGTCCTCTTCAAGATTTTGGTCTTGCATGTCCTTACTGTATTCTTAATACTTTAATGCTTTTAGGAATGTTTAAATATATTTTATCTAACATTTTGGTTGTCCTGAACAGGATGATTCATCCCAATTGCTCTGAGAACCCTTCCCTAAAGCTTAAAATATTAGTATTTCATTGCTCATATTTCCTGTTAACCAGTAACTTCCCCCTCACACAGACAATTGCTTTAATGATCTATGCCCATGTCTCATAGGAAAAATGCACGGCACAATGCAAAGAATAAAAAAGTCAAATTATTTTCTTCTGTATTTTGATAGACTTGATCAGGATAAACATGCATCGGTTTCGGCAGATGACACACTTAAGATCAAAATTATTCACTCACAATCTGGGCAAAAGTCCCACAAGTGACCTGAGGGAGTCAATGTGAAAGCTACAAAGTGAGATACCAGTCAATGTGCCCTAAAGAAGAGCCCATTCCCTAAAACCTGCAAAACTTCCCCATTGGCTTGGTCAAGTACTCCAATTCCAAGAACAAGAAGGTGGTATAAAGAGTCTAGGAAACTCATACAGGTTTATAACCAAGTAGAAACCAAGAAAGCAGTAAGACTATAAAGCCCCACTCCCAAACACAAAGTCTCATCTCTTGTGACAGAGTGGTAGAGTAAAAATGTCCAGGTAATGAGCCTGGGCAATAGCCTGAAACAGAGTCCCAAAGTTCCCATAAGACCAAGTACCAGATGGGATAGTGTTCATCTCCACCAGGACCAAAATGGACAGATGTTAGCCGAATATAAGATTCACTCCTTCCTCAAACTCTCCAACATATTAAGCAATCTCTTTAAATTGGGAAACCTACTCGGTGTTCCTGCCAGATGTAAAATCATCATCTTTTAAAACTGTAGTGAATCGTTACATAAAAGAAATATACCCTTGGCTCATTCCTTATCTTTGATCTCTCTCTCATTCCACACTCCTATGTTGTATGAGTTTCCAGAAGCTGCTGTAACAGAGTACCACACATTGAGTGGCTTCAACAACAGAGATTTACTCTCACCCAATTCTGCAGGCTAGAAGTTCCAGATCAAGGTGTTAGTAGGTGTTAGTGTTCCTTCTGAGGGTTGGGAGGGAGAATTGGCGCCATGCCTCTACGTAGCTTCTAGGTTGGCTGGCAATCACTGGCATTCCCTAAGTTGTATATTTATTATCCCAGTCTTTATTATCCCAGTCTGATCTCTGTCTTCATCTTCACACGGTGTTCACCCTGTGTGTCTTCATACAGTCTTCCCCCTATACAGTTCTATCTCTGTCCAAATTTCCCCTTTTTATAAGGGCACCAGTCAAACTGGATTACGTCCCACCTTAATGATCTCATTTTAAATTGATCACCTCTGCAAAAACCCTGTTTCCAAATAAGGCAACATTCTGAAGTACTGGGGAGTTAGAACTTCAGCTCATCTTTTTAGGGGACACAATTTAATTCATAACATATACCATCGCTCACTTTCACCCCAACCCTCACTAGCCCCATGTCTCTGGTCCTCACATCAGAAGTGGGGTGAGGACATCAATTTGATGTCCTCACATTATCACATTCTGTGATAATGAAAAAATAGAAAATCCGGGTTTGAAGTTTTTATTTCTTTAAAGCCATACATGAAGAACCCACAACACATGGCTATCATCCTTCCATTCTCTGACTCCTGATGAATATTTAAAAGTAAAAAACAGATAGATTTGGAGTCTGCATACTGTTAAAATCAGCCAATAGTCTATTTAAGTTAAATAGAATTGACTGACTACTCCACTTCCCCCACCAAAAACACTTAATAAGCTATCAAAGACCAACAAATTTCTTTTGATCTCGATTCCCACTGCTCTTTGTTTGGGTGGGAAAAAGAAAATAAAAATATAGAGTGAACTAGACTGAGTGTTTGGCTGAACTATAGCAGAGTGATGTTGGCTATTGAAAACTGTGGGGGAGAGGAATGGGGAAGAATTCAGGGAAGTTAGTGCAATAATTGCCAACAGGTTTCACTGGAATTAGAAAAGATGCTTATCTCTCAACTATTTCCTAAAAAATGTGGCTTAGCTAAATTATTTTCATCTACACTCCCCTAGGCCAACAGGTGAATGCCCAACATTTATATGAAGAGAAACTAAGTCTTTAAAATATTGCTTTACACCCATCAGTTTCAACTATAAACAATGTAGTTGTGTCTGTGTTCCTGTCAAAGGAAAGGATCCTGACTTATTTCTATGTTTGGGAAGCCCTTTCCAGTGGCTATCACATAATCTAGCACACATAGGGCTTTAATAAATCATTTAAATAAATGTATATGAGCACATATACATTTTTCATCATTAAAAATTTTGCCCCTTAGGCAGTGCCACGTTCTACCTCTTCTGCATTGAACTTCTTGATTAGTTCAACTTTTGAGACTATTTATTTCCTCTCCCTCCCAATTCAGCGTTCATTATGTCTTTTAATGAATGTAAAAGATTTTTTATGAAGAAGAAAAATGAATAAAGCACATTTTAGTATTAGAGAGCTGAAAATAAGAAACAAGTGAAGAAGGTGCTGTTTTTAATGTGGAATCAATTCGAAAATATATCTGTACACCGTGGATGAAAAGTGCCTAGCATTAAGCACTTCAGGTTTTTTTAAAGTACAGGTCTAGATAAGGCATTTGTAATCCTGAAGAACTGCTCTTGTTTACAGGCACGTAGGCAAATAAATCAGCTGATATCCTTTCTTACAAATGTCAATTCACCAGCAATGTATACTTCTGAATCTATGTCTTTTTTTCATAGCATCCCTGGTAAAATGCTTCCAGAGAAATAATCCTCAGCCAATCTCCCAGGCTCTGGGATATTTTAGTCCAGATGTTGGCAAGCTATAGTTCACGGGCCAAATCCAGCAGTTGCTTATTTCTGTCAATAGTTTGACTGGAAGGCACGTGGGTGGCTCTCTTAGTTAAGGGTCTGCCTTCGGCTCAGGTTATGATCCCACATCCAGGCTCCCCACTCAGTTGGGAACCTGCTTCTCCCTGTGCCTGCTGCTCCCCCCTGCTCATGGTCGGTCTCTCTCTCTCTCTTTTTCCCTCCCTCAAAGAAATAATAATCTTTTAAAAAATAGTGTGACTGGAAAACAGCCACACCTTTCTCTTTTTGGATTTTTCTAGGCTGCTTTTTGTACAATGACCTTGTCATTGTGACAGAGACCCCATGGCCACCGGCAAAGGCTAAATAAAGTCTACACTACTGACCATTGGCAGAAAAAGCTCACCAACAGTGACTTCTGTACAGACAACAGCAGATGCACAGAACTGATTCTTTTTTTCTCTTTGTAGACAAGTCCAATCACCAAATGATTTGCTTAAACACTTGTTTTTGCTTAACTATATATGGACATGAAAAAAAAATCAATTTTGATGTAACTGGTTAGTGTGAAGTTACACCTTCATTGGATGAAGATTCTCTTAGCTGTCTTCTGAAACAAAGAAGTAAGTTTCTACCCAGGTGAAAGTACAACTTTATTAGAAGTCTCCAAGTCCATTCAAAAGAATCCTTCTTAGAAACATCTTCGCTTTTGACAGTCGTGTCTATGCTCTCATTGCAAGAAAGTCTTATTACTTTCCCTACCTCAAGTGGAAAATCAGTTATGATCTTATGCCTATGTTTTCCTCTTCCCTCTCTTCTCTTAGCTTGCTCTTTATCACTTTCTACCTGTCAATACCAAACCTCTTCATTTTTCTTATAAAGTACTCTCACATATCCACTTCAGAATTAAAATTAATTTAGTCTCTCAGGCTCTTGTTAATGAGTATGGCTTTCTCCTGCCTTTCCTCCTCCATGTTGACAGGAAAAGATTTATTTTTACATTTTTTTTTTAAACTAGAAAGTTAAAAATCAATCCAGTCAACTGCCCTTAAATAATCCTTCATTTTAGGCTCCAGGTATAAGTTTGTGATGTGTTTGTCTATGGATGACTGCAAAACGGGTTGTCTTCTTTTTATAGAACTGGAAACAGTTGTTGTTAGTGGAGGACTTCAGACTGCTTCCATATTGTATAGTTCCTTTACCCTCCTGAACTTTGGTTTGGAAAATTCTTTATGTAAGCATACTAAGAAAGCAAAAGTTGCTAGAATTTCCTTTCTCTACTCTCACTCCAGCCAAGATAGACCCACCAAGGCCCATGTGTGAGGCTTGCTGAGGCGGGGGAACATGGAGGAAGAGGCAGTGAATGGTGCAGGTGAAGCAGCTCAGCGTGGGGGTATGCGTCTGGGGAAAGTGGGACAAGGGGCTCCTCTAACGTAGGACAGAGAGTGTAGAAATGGCCGCAGACTCCGACTGCAGTTTGTGGAGAGTGCAGTGTGACAGGGACCTCTGGGCTCACTGGAGCAGCAGAACTCAGGAAACAGGTGACAGGGACTTCCAAGCTCCAAAGGACAAGACTTCTATGATAAATCTGGTAAACACCACTGACAAAAGACCTAATCCCTTCCCAACCTTTGTAGCATTCAAGAGGCCAGAAGACTTGTGAAATCATGTCTAGCCTGGGAGGGATCCCGCCAAATGGTTAAGACTGATTTTCCTACCAGATTGGCAGGGAAACGAAGTATGATTTAGGAAAGAAACAAAGGAGGGAAATGTTTGGAGCTCAAACCACTATTTCATACACTCTGAACCCCAAATGAGTTAAATTTCAAAGAAAAATTGCACCAATAATGTAGTCATCTAATCTCATTTGGCAACAAAAGCTATACAATCTAATAGAGTTTTAGCTTAGCCATCCAGAGACTTAGATTCAAATACAGTACTCAATAAAAGTAATTACTTTTTTCAGATTTGTAGTGCTTCTTGTACTTAATCTCTTTGTTTCTATTACACATTTACTTGCTTTTTATCCTGAATTGTACTATTTTGTGGATTGTTTTGTTCAATTTATAATTTGCCTCAAATCCTGCTTAAAAGCTGAATGCGCACACTAAATGAGGGCTTGATGCAAGTTCCTTAGTGTCACATTTCTTTAGAAATAATTTTGTTCTAACTAATCTAATCCCATTATAATATAGAAAAAAATGTTATACCCTCAAGGTGCTTCATGTAGTTCTAGTTGAAATGCTTTTTCATTGCAATTGTTTCATGTAGTAGGAATAAAATAAAATTTGTTTTTAAAGTCACTTTTAAAAACCCAAATGGTTCAATTATGTACACCGTCTAACGAAGATTACAAGAGCACTATAATTTATCAAATTTATTCATTTGTGTCCCTTGAAAGCATTAATTTTCAAATTCTTCTGGAAAAATATGTAACATAGAGCATGTAGGAGAGCTAACAGATAGTATTTTAGTATTTCTTTTTTCAGATTTATTTTTTGTAAAGGAAAAAAAAATTACAAATACAACTAAGGCTTTACCATACCCATCTTTTTCTTTTCCCCTCCTTCCTTAAAGTAGGCATTATACCAAAACTGATACATATCTTACTAATATACACAGCTTTATACATTAACCACTTATGTCTCTACCCACAACAATGTATAAAATTATCTGGACATAACATAAGTGACATCTTAATGTATATGGTGTGCATTAAAACTTGTTTTCCAGGGGTGCCTGGGTGGCTCTGTGGGTTAAAGCCTCTGCTTTCGACTTGGGTCATGATACCAGGTCCTGGGATCGAGTCCCACATCGCATCGGGCTCTCTGCTCAGCAGGGAGCCTGCTTCCTCCTCTCTCTCTGCCTGCCTCTCTGTCTACTTGTGATCTCTGTCTGTCAAATAAATAAATAAAATCTTAAAAAAAAAAACAAACTTGTTTCCTAACAATTAAAACATTTTTAAAGACTATCAATGCATTATTTTAAGAATTAGATTCTGTATAAAGCATTTTCTCAAGAATTAAGTGCTGTGCGTGTATATATATAATATATATATAAAATATATATTACGTAATATATAATATACAAATAATTATATATTTATACCTTATACATATGAATATATTTATATATTACGAATATATACATAAATACAGAATATACAAAATATTTATTATGTAATATATATGTTATATATATATTTTTTTTAATTCAGCTTATACCTTGGGTGTAATTGTAAATTCACCTTACACTTATACAAATAATGCACAGAGATACCTGTCCTATCACCATGAGGATCCCTTGTGTTGCTCTTTAATAACCACTTCCTTTCTCTCCACACTGATAGTCTAATTTCTAAACCCTGGAACTATTCATCTTACTCCATCTCTATAGCTTTATCATTTCAAGAATGTCATATAAATGGAATCATGAAGTGTATAACCATTAGGATTGGAGGGATTTTTTGCATTCAGCTTGCTTTCATATTGGTCTCTTGAACATTCATTCATTCATTCATTTATACATAGGGTCATTGGATATATCACACAGTTTCTTAGTGGTTTCTCTGGAATATACACACACACATGCATGCATGCATATATGCATACATATAAAAATCACAATCCACTGTCAATATTTTTTTAAGGATTTATTTATTTATTTATTTATTTATTTGAAAGAGAGTGTGCACGTGATGGAGGGTAGGACAGAGGGAGAAGATCTTCAAGAAGACTTCCTGCTGAGGGCAGAGCCCAAGGCAGGGCTAGATCCCAGGACCTTGAAATCACAACCTGAGCCAAAATCAAGAGTTGGAGGCTTAACCAACTGAACCACTGAGGCACCCCCGTTATTCTGGAAAGGTAGGTCTGTTAGTGAAAAATCCTCCTAAATTTCTTTTATCTTAGAATGTCTCTATCTCCCTTTCTTCCCAAAGGATAGTTTCACTGGCTATAGAATTTGCAGTTGACGGTTCACTACTTTCAGCACATGAAGAACATTGTGTTCTTCTGATCTCTGGTTTCAAATGAAAACCCTCCTGTCATCTGAGTTGGTGTTCCCCTATAGGTGATAGTTGTTCCCCTCTCACTGCTCTCAAGATTTTTCCTTGTATTTACAAGTTTCATAATCATGTGTTTTGGCATGCATTTCTCTGGAATATTTGCCTTACTGGGTTTGTGCAACTTCTTGAATCTTCTACATGCTTATGTGCAAATATGGAAAGTTTTTAACCCTCATTTTTTCAAATACTCTTTCAGCATCACCATCTTTCCCTTATTCTGGGACATCACCATGAAAGTTGAATCTGTTTTTAATCACACCAGTTTCCTGAAACTCTGTTAATTTTTCCCCCCTGGACCATTTCTCTCTGTTGTTCAGATTGAGTAAATTTTATCAACTGTCTTCAAGGTCACTCACGCATTTCCTCTCTACTAATGAGCCCATATTTTGAGTTTTTAATCTCTGTTCTATTTTTTCAGCTCTTTAAATTCCATTTGGCTATTCTTTTTTTAAACCTCTATTTTTAGGTGGGGTTTTTCTTTCTTTCTTTTTTTAAAAGATTATTAATGCAGTTTTTTTTTTAAAGATTTTATTTATTTATTTAACAGACAGAGATCACAAGTAGACAGAGAGGCAGGCAGAGAGAGAGGGGGAAGCTGGCTCCCTGCTGAGCAGAGAGCCCAACACTGGGCTGGATCCCAGGTCCCTGAGATCATGACCTGAGCTGAAGGTGGAGACTTAACCCACTGAGCCACCCAGGCGCCCGTAGGTGGGATTTTTCTATGTGTTTTTTTTTTCTTCTGTTTTTCTATCATTTGTTTCAAGAAAATTTGTAATTCCTGATTGAAGCATTTTTGTGATGACATCTCTCAAATCCTTATATAAGTCCAACATCTAATTCATATTGGTATTGTATGAATTGATTGTCTTTTCTCATTCATGTTGATATCACTAGATGCCAGGTTATTTTCTATTACATCCTGATTATTTCAGCTTTAATGTAGACAAACTTTAAGTCTTATTTAAATCTTTTATTTTAGTAGGTAGTCACTCTGTTTAGGATTAGCATACAGGTCTAGGCCTATTTTTGTAGACTGTGAATCCAATGACAATATCATCTTCTGAGGCTTTGTGATTCTCTTTTAGTCAGATTGTACACTGCTGGGGCTCTCAGTGACCTCTGATGATGCAACCTGAGGGGATGAAAGGTGCTTCCTCAGGCCAGAAGTCCTATAGATGGTAAAAGATAGTACAGAACCTATCCCAGGCTGGGCATCTGTGGTGGGGTCCCTGTCGGTGTCAGCTGTCTATCCAATGTCTCTAGGCACAGGGAGGAATTTTCCAGTCCTAGAAAGAACTGAGAATGATTCTCAAGGTAGATACTTGCTGTAACAGATGTGTTCCAGCAACGCAAGCTGGCTGCCCAGTGTCTCTAGGTTGAAGAAGGCATTTTCCAGCTCATGGAGAAGAGGATTCTTGGGCTGGGCACTTGTGATGGCAGGATCCACTCTGTTGAAACCAGCCAGCTGTCCTTGTCCCTAGGTAGGGGAAGGAAGTCATATGCCCAGTAGGAAAACAAAGTACCTCCCCTTGACTGTTTATTGTCAAAGGGACTCCCAATAGACTTTGAGATTGCCCAAGTGCTATCATTTGGTCTCCTTTTCAACCCAGAGTAGGAATGAGACAACTTGACCACCTTCTGTTGCTAGGTTGGGGATGGCAAAATATAAAACCTGGGTTGTCTTCTGTTGTTGAGTGAATAGCAATAAAATGTCCTGCTACTGTATTCTTCTTCTAACCCTAATGTTCCTAATCAGTTTACCTTCTTTCTACTTTTCAGACTTTCCTTTGGTTGCCTGTTGCATTATTTCCACAGTTGACAGTTATATTTCATGAGGACTAGGAGCCATAATATCCAGATGAGAAGTCAGGTTTGATTTTTACACTGTAAAAGCTAATCTCTGAATCATAGTCTATCAAGGGAAGAATTTTGAGAATTTTATTTTTTAAATGGCAAGTATTTCATAGTGATCTGTTAAAGGCTGAAATTTATAAACACTTCTTACTAAAACATTATTTCAAAATAGGTATTCTCATAATTTCCTAGATGAAATCAATAAAAAACTTCTTTAATATCTGGAAGTAGTTCTGTTAACAATTCCTTTTATGTAGTAACTGTAGGAGTCAACTGGGCTCATTGCAGCCTAATGTGCTAGACCTTTTCATTGTGTGTACAATCATTTATCATAACAAATAATTAAAAGGAAAGTGTCCATTAAATTTATAGAATATATTGCCAGTATGATGTCTACTGTGTAAAAAGATTAGATACTCAGTCTCAGGATTATAAAAGAGCATGGAAAAGCTTTATAAATTTTCTGTATATCTAAAACTATTTTAAATAAAAGATTTTTTTTTTTAATGTGCCTTTGACTATAAGAATAAACCTGAAGGATTTGGGGGAGTAGCAGTTACCTGATCCTTTGGTCAGAGCCAACAGAGAGATTCAAGGTCATGTAAAACTGTTTTTCAATTAGAATGGAGAACTCAAGGTTGATGCTTTTGTTATTACTGTTAAGGAAACAAAGATCATTTACTCTCCTTTATCTTCTTTTGAAGATATGGGTAATGTTAAAAATTTACCTTTTTTTTTTTTTTTTTAAGCACTAAGGCAGGAAAAATACCATGTGAGAAATCTTGAATCTTAAAGAGTTAATTGTGACTTGAATAGTCTTGTAATAGAGATGACCCCAGCATATACCCAAAAATGTCACCAGGTAATAGAGGAAATTGAGATTTCTACCTTAATGGAAAGACCGATAAGAAAGGTTTTTTCTTTATGTGAGCTTAATGATAAAGGAATCCCATTACCACTGCTTTGCTTAAAGTGAAAACATGAAGTAAAAGTTACTAAGAAAGCAAAGAAAAACTTATCTGCGTAGCCAAGTGACAGGTGTTAGGTTAAGACAAGCACAGAAAACTGGCTACAAGGACACAATATTTGCACTCATCCAAAACCAGGCTTCTCCATGGTGAGTCAATGAACTGTGTGGGAACCAGCCATCTACACAGATGAACAAATTGTTCTTGCTAGATTACTTGGTAGCCTAGGATGCAGGAAGAGCCACTTAGCACTTAAGACACAAACCACAACCTAGACAGGTTCCCAAGAGTCGATGCTCCAACTATACTTAACTATAAATCTCTACCTATTATTGTGAGCTATCTACTAACAGTTAAGATCCCTACGGAACATTCTTGAATGCCAAGGCAAAGTTTGCTTATTTTCATCTGTGTTTATATTAAGAACAGTGATTTATTTTTTTTTCCCCATTAATGTAGCAATGGTGGTTCTTGAAACACAAAATTATTACAAAAGAAGTTACTGAGCTGGAACCTACCATGAGAACTTTTAGAGTGACTTATGGGATAATGATACCCTAGCTCTGTGAATGACAATCTGATTCCAAGCTGGACAATCTTTAGAGGTTTATCTGCAATCAACTGATTTCCCCTGTTTCTACAAACTTTACACACTATCTTTTTTTTTTTCTTCCAACCAGTCTGAACCTGAAGTGTAAACATGAGATAATTAGGCATTTTTAATATACAATTTACAATGGTGCCTGATATAGGGGGCTGGTCACTTACTAAATTAGAGAGAGGAAGTTCATCTCTGGGAAGTTATTAATGAAGTGACAAAGTTGAACATAACAATAGGATTTGAGAATCCAGATTTCACTTGAAAGCTTTTTTTTTTTTTTAAGATTTTATTTATTTATTTGACAGACAGAGAGCACAAGTCAGCAGAGAGGCAGGCAGAAAGGGACGAGGAAGCAGGCTCCCTGCTGAGCAGAGAGCCCGATGCAGGGCTTGACCTCAGGACCCTGGGATCATGACCTGGGCCAAAGGCAGAGGCTTTAACCCACTGAGCCACCCAGGTGCCCCTTCACTTGAAAGCTTTAAAAATTCATTTCACATTATAGGTAACCCAATATACACATTTATTCTCTTCATTTTCCCTTCTTTCTTTTCTTCTTTCTTTCTCCTCTATTAGTTGTTTCTTCCCTCCCTTTTTCTATCTCCTTTCTTTTCTTTTTTCTATATTGTCTTAAGGAACATTGTTGTGGCTTCTTTATGTATGCTTTAGAGAGTACCTTTTGCTCAGAATCTTATGATTATACATGGAGGCTAAGAATTTATCCTACTAAGAATAATGTTTAAAAAATTACAACATGCCAAATGATTTTAATATGTTATGATGAACAATGGTAAGATGGGAAGAAGGAAAACTTCAGCCATGAATGAATAAACAGATCGCAGAGCTTGGAATAGAGACTCTTAATTTTCTGTAACAGAAGGATACTTGACTTGAGAATCCACCAGAGGCAACCCATTTGCAATGTAAGGTCAAGTTACTTTATGAGGAAATTATTCTTACATCCATGATCTAGGTTCACTTAACATATTCAGCCATAAAATTAGAATGTTCCTACAGTTAGTCCTCTGTAATAGGATAGCCTTAATCTGTGCAGAACACTGTAATATGCACTCGTATGAAGGAAAAAAGTTCATTCCCTGCCTTCCTAGAGATAGGAAATAATAAATCTACGAGCATTTTCTAATGCCTGAAGGTGGTAAGTTACTTCCTTTAAATCAGACTTCCAAACACCAGTTGGGCTGTTATGAAAACAATGCTACATTTCAGCACTGAGAAACCATCTGCTGCTCCTCTGGGTAATATACTCTTTATCATCCAAGCTTGGAAATGAAGCTTTTTTTCTCATCTCAAGCCTTCTTCCAACCACACAGTTAATTCTGAGGCACTGGAATAGACACAATATCCAGCATTGTTAGCACTGGATACGGTATTGCACAGAACATGCTCACCATTTGCTTTTCAATATGTTTGCGATTATGAGGCTCAGGGCAATGGAGAACACTCAGCTTTTGTGACTTTTGTGGAAGTGTTGGATGTGCTTTTATGTGAGTACAATGTGATTGTCTTCTTGAAGATTCAATGAATTTCCTAACGAAGAGAGCAAAGAAGAAGAAAAAAAAAAAAAAAAAAAAAAAAAAAAAACAACACTGGCTGGAAGTCGTTCAGTAGAAATGACTTCCAAAACAAAATGTCTGGTGGAGAGATACAACCACAATTCATTTGTTCAATGTTTGACTCCTGTGTCAAAGGAAAATGGGAAAAGTATATAAATCATCTACAAAGCCAGATGAGCCCTAGAAAATGAGCTAAGAATTAGATGCCCAGAGCCTACTCCCATTCAATATGACAAACTCCAGAAATGTTCACAATTGCCACAGTTTGTTAATTGCTACACAAGAGTTATCACATTAATGCAACTCAGATGCCAAGAAGGGTTTAAATGAAGTTAAATGAGTAAAGCACGCAGAATGCTTTTCATTGTTCAGGCTTATGGGTAGTCAGTGAGTTGTATAATTGGGATCTCTAATGTTTCCAGCTCATTTAATCTTTTACTGTATTGTGTGAAGTCAACAAACATCTGCCAAAGGGGAAAAAAAAAAGTGCAAGCCCAAATTCAAAGACCCTCAATGCAAGGATCAAATAATTTTTCCTCCCAGAGTTTACTTTCTTAGAAATAAGACTTTTAAAAAATATATTTGTTTTTGCTTACTACTTTTATCTGATGGCCACAATAGCTAGACCTTTGCTAGTCAAAAGATATCCCATAGACCGGTGTGATCAATAAGAGCTTGTTAGAAGTGGAAAATATGAGGTCTGTCCCATATTTACAGAATCAGAATCTGCATTTAACAAGACCCCTAGGTGATCTGTATGCACAATAAAGTTTGGAAACACTGAGCTAAAGGACAATCCACATGAAATCTGTAAAGGAAGAACTATGCAAAACTTCCTTTTGAGTCGGGAGTGTGAGTTTTTTCTCTTACAAACATTCATCCTGAGTTTATCTCCTAGAAACTTTCTTGCTTTATCGTCTCTTAGGGTTGTTAATTAAATGTGAACAAACTGACTTCAGACATACTTGACATTAACAAACTTACAAAACTGTAATAATAAATAAGAAAACAGGTAATTCATGGACCAAATCTCTTTTGCCACCTTTTGCTGTTAAATGAAATCTTTTATTGATAGGGTGCCTAAAACTTTACCTAGTGGTGGGTGTGCTGGTATATGATTAATAACCAAATGATTGTCTAATAGAGGGGAAAGTTCAGATTTGAAGCATTTAGTGATTTCTGGTGTGAACAGTCCAACTGTGGTCAATTTAAAGCCGCTAACACAAGGTCCCAGAACCCAGATTTGGGAAGAAATCGTGCACAAGCAACTCTAAACTTGCGAGTATGAGGTAGTTCTGGTGTTCGGCTATACCTACACATAGAGCTGGCCACTTAGCTCTCCCTAGAACCTCAAGCCCTCAGAGCCCCGTTGGAAAACTTCAGGAAGAAAACTGAAAGGAAATCAAGGCAACCAAGCTTCAAACAGCTTTTGTCTCTTTCTTGCGATTCCCTTCCTTGGAGCCAACTGGTCTGTTTGCCCCACCTGGCTTGTCCTTGAATCTTCTACTTTGATTCCCATCCTGTTACCAGCAACTTTCTGATGTGCTCAATTCTCTGCCCGTGGCTCTGAACTGTGCCAGTGTGACCTACTGCTCATGATGAGAATCTAAAGTGTTGTGGCTTGTAAATTTTTAACTAATGGCAAAGCGTACAAGTTCACCAATGATTTCTTTTTCTTTATGTATTAAAGCATTTCAGACTTCTATTCAAAATCCATTCTACAAATATTTAGCGAACCTTTTCTGTTTCTACCACTTGAAAAGGAGAAAGGAGACTGAGTAACAGTGGGGATGCTGTAGGTTCTGGTGTATTTTACTCATTAAGTGAGGTACAGGGAGGACGGCAGGACTCTCTGTCAGCATCATGGGTGCCCTGCTCTCCATTCTCCTGTGTGAAAGGATAAAAAGCTCCCTATCCCAGTGTCTTCCCTGAGGCCCAGTTATCTGTTACTGTCCCACATCCAGGGGACAAAATACCTAAAACAGACCCTCAATCTTAATTTCTTTAGGAATTCCTTCTTTACAGTGACAGAGCTAATCAAAGACAAATGGGCCCTGGGCCTTGTGATGAATTTTTAGGGTGGTCAGTTGAAGGCTGACATGGCCTGAAGGGGCAGATCTTCACAAAGGGTTTCAGATGAGCTGCTTGAGCCTTATGACCACTCTTACCTCCCACCAATACTTTCTAAAAGTGACAGATTGTCAGAGTGCCTGGGTGGCTCAGTCAGATGGCATCTGCCTTTGGCTTGGGTTATGATCCCAGAGTCCTGGTATCTAGCCTCACACCAGGCTCCCTGCTAAGCGCGGAGTCTGCTTCTCCGTCTCCCTCAGCCTGCCACTTCCCCTGCTTCTGCTCTCTCTCCCTCTTTCTTTGTCAAATAAATGAATAAATAAAATCTTTTTAAAAATAATATAAAAAAATAAAAGTGACACATTCTCACATCAAGCAACCTATGGAATTCATCTGTATGCACTGAAGACATAAGCAGTGAACAGCTGTTGGCTACAAGAGAAAGATGAAATTAGATATAATACAGGGAGACCTACACACAACTGATCATGTCCCCCTCAATTCTGGAGTTCTGCATCAACATGTTAGTCTATTAGTTCACTTTTTAATCTGCTTTGTAGCCCTCAATATTTTCTTTCTGAGTATCAGTCTACTCTATATAGCAACCACAACACATTTTTATGTTTTAAATACATACTGACACTGTCTTCTGCTTAGAGTTTCTGTCAGTTTACAAAAAATAAGATGTTAATGTCAGATTCTTCAAGATATAGCAATTGTGTTTATTTTGTAAAAATAAGAACACACAAATAGCAGAATTGTATTTTAGCTGAATAAAATATACTTTTAACTCCTAAATGCCAACTAGATAATCTCATGTAGGAAAGTTATCTAAACACATATTAATATTCAAAAAGTAATTTGTGTGAGAGCATAAATTTCAAGACATCTCCACAGATTCAAAATTCCTGTAAAACTACAATTGTATAATTGTACTTGTGATCTCACACGAAAAAAATAACTATCTTAATAACATCATCATGTACATAGAGGTAACTCAAAAATATCTGCTGAATAAACAGTGACCTTGCATTTATAATAAGAGTGCCATGGTTTTGCTGGTGATGACTAATGAAAGTTCAGCACAGGTTAATGACATGGCTCTGTATACTATTCTGTATGAGTAATTTTAATTTATCTTAGTGGAAATAGGGATGAAAAGTACCTGCCAACACTTCCGCCTAGAATCTTACCTCTCAAAATCTTAAATGTTCTCTTATGTTGCTAGTATCTCTTCTTTGGACTTATTTACTACTGCATCTTCAATGATGCTATGATACAATTGAAATAATTCTTACGTGTGTAAGTATTTGGTTAATATATTTTGAAGAACACTTGGGCAAAGTCCAGATAACCACTTAAATTTCAATGCTTATAATTACCCTTAGAACTGAGGAATATATTTTCATTCTAAAATACTGAGGTTTAATAACATAATTATTGGACGAAACCCAAAACAAACACCTAGAAAAATATACAACAGCGAATTATATTTTTATGTATGGCTAATTTATTTTGAAAGAACTTCTTAAAAACCTCATTAAGTTGTTTAATTTGAATGTCTAAAATTAACCTTAGGAGAAAAGAATACATTTTATTTATAAATATGAAGAAGAATGAATATTGTAGCTGCTGGAGTAAAAGCAAGTTAGAAGTCTGCAGAAAGTATAAAAAACCATTAATTATGGTCTCAAAAGAATGTGACTTAATTTAATTTACCTAAATACTGTGTATTTTACACTTGTGCTTCAGGGAGACTTTTAACATTAAAAGAGTAATTTTATAAATCACAGAAGAAACTGGGGTGGTACTTACAAAAAGCATTAAGGTAGCATTATTTTTTTTTAATTTTTTTATTAACATTATTTAAAGAATTCATTACCACGATTAGTCTTAGCTGAATTTTGAAATCATTTGGTCCCCCCATAGCTTTGTAATCTTGGTCTTACATGGGCAAACTTAGAAGAGGAATGTGTTAGAGCCAAAGGGTGCTGATGCAGGAACTCAAGGCACTATCCATTACACGTAACTATACAAGATACTAAAAGAAAACGAAAGGTGAATTTTTCAGATTATTTATTCTAGAACACTCTCTTCATGTTAAACCATCTACAAAGTAACTACTAATGGTATCACCATTAGACCCAGAGAAGGGGAAGCCACTATATCCTCTCCAACACTCGTGACTGCTCTGCCTTTTATCAACATCTAAGTTCTCCCAGGGCAGCAGGATCCCAGCCAGCCACAGAAGCTCTCCGATACAGAGGAGGCTTCTGCACCAAACCCTAGCTGTTCTCTGTCCCTGTAGTGATATTTTCCCACTGGAAGCAAGTTAACCAGTGGCAGCTTCTCATAAACTCTGAAAAATGCTCTATTTGACCAGGCACAGTGGAAAGAGGTTGTGGGTTAAATACAACCCTGGGATAAAGCAATGAGACAGCACTATAGAAACCAGAATTTGCCAACATCACAATAAAGGCCAGGTCTCTAGGGCCAAAAAGAGCATTTGGAGATGGGTTTATATTCTCTCCCTTCCCAGTTGAAGGAGAATAAATAGTAAACTTTGAACTTTGAAGCTATTCCATTTCTTACACTTTAAAACATTTGCTTCTTTTGTCTTAATTCCTGAACATTTTTCTCCACATTTTATTATGCCAGTTTTCTTTCTGTAACTTTTGTCTAGATCTCAGGTCTCAGAAGAACCTTACATTTTTAAAAATCACTGAGGATCATGAAGAGCTACTGCACATGTGTGCCCCATGTATCCGTATTTACCATATTCAAAATTAAAACTGAGAATTTTTTAAAAACACAAGTATGCCCAAGCACACATTCTACTGGCTGCTAGAATGATGCCATTACACATTATGTAGCCTCAGAGGGCTCCACCATATGCTTGTGAGAGACAGAAAGTGAAAAACACAAAAATCATCTGGTGTTGCCATGAAGTGTTGACCTGTGGATCACTGAAAAGGGACTTCCAGGAGTCCCTGGATAACAAATTAGAAGCTACTGCCCGAAATAAATAGAAGGCAAAAATTAGAATTATTTTACCTTTCTCATATCAATTTCTACTCTTCCTCCAAATACTGAAAAAGAACAATGAAGTGGAACTTCACTGCTTGATTTCATGATTATCATGTCATAGTACTCAAGACCATATAGTACTGTGTACTTATTAGAAGAGGACTAACCATACCAGCTATTGGTGAAGATGTGGGGAAACTGGAACATCTCACACTGTTGGTAAGAATGTAAAACGATACAACCAGCCCAGGAAAACAGTTGGCAGTTTCTTAAAAAGAATTAAACATATACCTACCATATGATATGGCTATCCTCCTCCTAGGTCTCTAGGTCTTTTTTTTTTTTTTTAAGATTTTATTTATTTTTTGAGAGAGAGAGAGCAAGAGAGCACAAGGGGGGGGGGGGGGGGGGGAGAGGGAGAAACAGGCTCCCCACTGAGCAGCCAGCTGGATCCCGGGATCCTGGGATCATGACCTGAGGCAAAGGCAGAGGCTTAACTGACTGAGCCACCCAGGCACCCCTCCTAGTTCTTTATGTAAGAAAGATGAATGTGTATGTCCATACAAAATTCATACATGAAAATCATAGCACCTTTATTTGTAACAGTCAAAACTGGAAACAACCAAATGTCCATTAACATACACATTGATAAGTAAATTATAGTATATCCATACACTGGACATACTACTCTACAATAAAAATGAGTAAACTATTGATATATACAACTACATGGTTGAGTTTCAGAATAAATTTACTCAGTGAAAGAAGCCAGTCAAAAGTAGTACATTCAGAGAATGAAAGGCCAAATCAAAAAATATAAAATCTTTGCAAAATGCAGTTCATATAAGAATCTGTAACCAAAATCTTAAAATTCAACAATAAGTAAAAAAATACAGCTCAGTTTTAAGAATGGGCAAAAGAGGGGCGCCTGGGTGGCTCAGTGGGTTAGGCCTCTGCCTTTGGCTCAGGTCATGGTCTCAGGGTCTTGGGATCAAGCCCTGCATTGGGCTCTCTGCTCAGCAGTGAGCCTGCTTCCTCCTCTCTCTGCCTGCCTCTCTGCCTACTTGTGATCTCTCTCTCTCTGTCAAATAAATAAATAAAAATCTAAAAAAAAAAAAAAAAAAAGAATGGGCAAAAGATATGAAGAGACAACTCACCAAAGAAGATATAGATGGAAAATAAACATATGAAAATACGCTCAATGTCATTCATATGTCATTAAGCAATCACAAATTAAAATTAAAATCACAATGAGCTATTATTCTACACTTATTAGAATGGCCAAAATCCAAAACACTAACACCACCAAATACTGGAGAGGATGTAGAGCAACAGGGAGTATTATCCATCGCTGGTGGAAAAGCAAAATGGTATAGCTACTTTGGGAGACAGGTTGTCTGTTCCTTATAAAACTAAACATACGATCTAGTAATCATGCTTCCTGCCATTTACTCAAAGAAGCTGAAAACTTATGTCCACACAAACACCTGCATGTGAATGTTTATAACAGCTTTATTCATAATCAATAAAACACAGAAGCCATCAAGATGATTGTAAGTAAGTAAATGAATAATAAAACTGGGTGTACATCCATATACAGTGATTTAAAAAAAAAAAAGCTACCAAGCCATGAAAAAACATGGAGGAACCTTAAGTGCATACTGCTAAGTGAAAGAAGCCAATCTGAAAAGGCTACAGACTGTATAACTATATGACCTTCTGGGAAAGGCAAAACTGTGGAGATAGTAAAAGTAGCAGTGGTTATCAGGGAAAGGGAGGGAGGGTAGGAGGTGGAGAACTGGGAATTTTTAGGGCAGTAAAACTATTATTCTGTATGATATTGTAATGGTGGATACATATCATTATACATTTGTCAAAACCTATATAATGTACAACACAAAGAGTAAACCCTAATGTAAACTATGGGCTTTCATTAATAATAATGCCTTAATATTGGCTATTAATTGTAACAAATGTGCCACACCAATGCAAGATGGCAAAAAGAGGGGAAATTAGATGGGGCAGGGTGGGGGCTGAGTGGGTAAATGGAAACTCTTGTACATTTTTGCTCATTGTTTTCTTAAACCTAAAACCTCTCAGGGCGCCTGGGTGGCTCAGTGGGTTATAGCCTCTGCCTTTGGCTCAGGTCATGATCCCGGGGTCTTGGGATTGAGCCCCACATCGGGCTCTCTGCTCAGCAGGGAGCCTGCTTCCTCCTCTCTCTCTGCCTGCCTCTCTGACTACTTATGATCTCTGTCTGTCAAATAAATAAATAAAATCTTAAAAAAAAAACCCTAAAACCTCTCAAAAAGTATTAATTTTTAGAAGGAAATATTATATTATCCCATTAACATAAAGTTCTAGAATATTAAAAATCATGTACATGGCAGAAAGTGGAGCAGTGGTTGCCTGGAGATGAAGAGGAAGAAAGGTAGGGTTTACCAAAGAGTGCAATGAGATCTTTGAGGGTAATGGATAGGTTCATTATTTTGACTGTGATGATGATTTCTTAGGGAAGCAGATATGCCAAATGTCTCAGATTTTATACTTTGAATATATATAGTCTACTTATGTTAATTTGCTGTTCTAACCATTTCCCAGATGCTGCTAATGCTTCTGGTCAGGACCACACTTTAACACCACTCAGAGACAATGACACAGAGATTAAAGAGAGGGCAATATTTCCCACCTTGGGCTATACTTTGAAATCTCCTGGAGAGGCTAAAAAACAGAGATTCTGAAGTTAGTTTGAGGTGAAGCTTGCCTTGGGGATTTTTTTTAAAAGCTTCATGAGTGATTCTCACTTAGTTAAGATGGAAAGCAATTACGATAGAGATACCTTAACAAAAACAAAACAAAACAAAACAAACAAACAAACAACGAGTTCACATCTGGCCTACTTGTAATAGCAACCTCCCAAGAATAACTAAAAACTAAGGGCTATCATGACTAAACCAACAGTGCACACTTGAAAATCCCATTAGTTTTATTTCTATCACATAGAATTTTTGGTACATCTACTAAAAAGTATAAGTTGTTAATTAACCGAGTATTGGGAGAAAAAGATGGGATTTCTTTTGTTTGGGAAATAGCTACAGTTTAATATTTAACTCATCATTAAAGCATAATCTCAGAAAAAAAAATATTCTCATGTCTTCTCCTTTCTGTGAGTTGCTAAGTCATATGAGGTCACCAAAAATAATACAAGATGACTATTGATCTGTTTAAGATTTAGTTATTTGAGGGATGGGCTGGGTAATTTTATAGTTCATTTATACTGAATAAATTTCTTCCCTCCCCATAAAACTTCTTTAAAATTCAGTTCTAGAGGGGGAGCAGTCAAGATGGCAGAGAAGTAGCAGGCTGAGGCTATATCAGGTAGCAGGAGATCAGCTAGATAGCTTATCTAAACATTGCAAACACCTACAAATCCAATGGGAGATTGAAGAGTAGAAGAACAGCAATTCTAGAAACAGAAAATCAACCACTTTCTGAAAGGTAGGACTGGCGAAGAAGTGAACCCAAAGCGACAGGAAGATAGACCACGGTGGGAGGGGCTAGCTCCCGGCAAGAGGCAGAGCAACGAAGCACAAAATCCAGACTTTTAAACGTCTGTTCCACGGAGGGACATCACTCCAGAGGCTAAACCGGGGTGAAGCCCATGCGGGATCAGTGTGGACCCAGGTACCGCAGGGTCACAGAAGGATTGGGGGTGTCTGAGTGTCGCAGAGCTTGCAGGTATTAGAACGGGAAAGCCGGCTACAGAGACAGGGCAGAGGAGTGAGCTCTCAGCTCGTGGTTACCTTGAACCGGTCGCAGCCTGGGTGACTCGGAGCGCGGCCGGAGGCCAGGGAGAGGGGAGTTATTGGGTGCTATTCTCTGAGGGGGCACTGAGGAGTGGGGCACCGAGTTCTCGGCTCCTCTGGGCTGGAGACTGGGAGGCCGCCATCTTCATTCCCATCCTCCGGAACTCTACGGAAAGCGCTCAGGGAACAAAAGCTCTCGAAAGTGAACCTGAGCAGATTACTCAGCCCGGCCCCTGGTAATGGCGGTGCAATTCCGCCTGGGGCAAAGACACTTGAGAATCACTACAACAGGCCCCTCCCCCAGAATATCAACAAGAAATCCAGCCAGGACCAAGTTCACCTATCAAGGAGTGCAGGCTCAATACCAAGGAGAGCAGCAGAATTCCAGAGGAGGAGAAAGCAAAGCACGGAACTCATGGCTTTCTCCCCATGATTCATTAGTCTTGCATTAATTTAATTTGTTTTTGTTTTTGTTTTTCGAATTTTTTCTTCTTCTGCTAAATTTTTTTTAACTTTTAATCTTTTTTTTTAACGTTTTTTAACTAGTTTAATATATATATTTTTTCTTTTTTATATTTTTTTCTTTGATCATTTTCTTTTTTTAATTGTTCCTTTTTTTTTCTGAACCTCTTTTTCTCCCCTTTCTCCCCCCCTCCCCCACGATTTGGGGTCTCTTCTGATTTCGTTAAAGGGTATTTTCCTGGGGTATTTGCTACGCTTTTAGTATTTTACTTGTTCTTTCATATACTCTTATCTGGACAAAATGACAAGGCGGAAAAATTCACCACAAAAAAAAGAACAAGAGGCAGTACCAAAGGCTAGGGACCTAATCAATACAGACATTGGTAATATGTCAGATCTAGAGTTCAGAATGACGATTCTCAAGGTTCTAGCCGGGCTCGAAAAAGGCATGGAAGATATTAGAGAAACCCTCTCCGGAGAGATAAAAGCCCTTTCTGGAGAAATAAAAGAACTAAAATCTAACCAAGTTGAAATCAAAAAAGCTATTAATGAGGTGCAATCAAAAATGGAGGCTCTCACTGCTAGGATAAATGAAGCAGAAGAAAGAATTAGTGATATAAAAGACCAAATGACAGAGAATAAAGAAGCTGAGCAAAAGAGGGACAAACAGCTACTGGACCACGAGGGGAGAATTCGAGAGATAAGTGACACCATAAGACGAAACAACTTAGAATAATTGGGATTCCAGAAGAAGAGGAAACAGAGAGGGGAGCAGAAGGTATATTGGAGAGAATTATTGGAGAGAATTTCCCCAATATGGCAAAGGGAACAAGCATCAAAATCCAGGAGGTGCAGAGAACACCCCTGAAGATCAATAAGAATCGGTCCACACCCCGTCACCTAATAGTAAAATTTACAAGTCTTAGTGACAAAGAGAAGATCCTGAAAGCAGCCCAGGAAAAGAAGTCTGTAACGTACAATGGTAAAAATATTAGATTGGCAGCAGACTTATCCACAGAGACCTGGCAGGCCAGAAAGAGCTGGCATGATATATTCAGAGCACTAAACGAGAAAAACATGCAGCCGAGAATACTATATCCAGCTAGGCTATCATTGAAAATAGAAGGAGAGATAAAAAGCTTCCAGGACAAACAAAAACTGAAAGAATTTGCAAACACCAAACCAGCTCTACAGGAAATATTGAAAGGGGTCCTCTAAGCAAGAGAGACCCTAAAAGTAGTAGATCAGAAAGAAACAGAGACAATATACAATAACAGTCACCTTACAGGCAATACAATGGCACTAAATTCATATCTCTCAATACTTACCCTGAATGTTAATGGGCTAAATGCCCCAATCAAAAGACACAGGGTATCAGAATGGATAAAAAACAAAACCCATCTATATGTTGCCTACAAGAACTCATTTCAGACCCGAAGACACCTCCAGATTTAAGGTGAGGGGGTGGAAAAGAATTTACCATGCTATTGGACATCAGAAGAAAGCAGGGGTGGCAATCCTTATATCAGATCAATTAATTTTAAGCCAAAGACTATAATAAGAGATGAGGAAGGACACTATATCATACTCAAAGGATCTGTCCAACAAGAAGATCTAACAATTTTAAATATCTATGCCCCTAACGTGGGAGCAGCCAACTATATAAACCAATTAATAACAAAACCAAAGAAACACATCAACAATAAGACAATAATAGTAGGGGACTTTAACACTCCCCTCACTGAAATGGACAGATCATCCAAGCAAAAGATCAACAAAGAAATAAAGGCCTTAAATGACACACTGGACCAGATGGACATCACAGATATATTCAGAACATTTTATCCCAAAGTCACAGAATACACATTCTTCTCTAGTGCACATGGAACATTCTCCAGAATAGATCACATCCTGGGTCCTAAATCAGGTCTCAACCGGTATCAAAAGATTGGGATCATTCCCTCCATATTTTCAGACCACAATGCTCTGAAGCTAGAACTCAATCACAAGAGGAAATTTGGAAAGAACCCAAATACATGGAGACTAAACAGCATCCTTCTAAAGAATGAATGGGTCAACCAGGAAATTAAAGAAGAGTTGAAAAAATTCATGGAAACAAATGATAATGAAAACACAACGGTTCAAAATCTGTGGGACACAACAAAGGCCGTCCTGAGAGGAAAATATATAGTGGTACAAGCCTTTCTCAAGAAACAAGAAAGGTCTCAGGTACACAACCTAACCCTACACCTAAAAGAGCTAGAGAAAGAACAAGAAAGAAACCCTAAACCCAGCAGGAGAAGAGAAATCATAAAGATCAGAGCAGAAATCAATGAAATAGAAACCAAAAAAACAATAGAACAAATCAACGAAACTAGGAGCTGGTTCTTTGAAAGAATTAATAAGATCGATAAACCCCTGGCCAGACTTATCAAAAAGAAAAGAGAAAGGACCCAAATAAATAAAATCAGGAATGAAAGAGGAGAGATCACAACGAACACCAAAGAAATACAGACAATTATAAGAACATACTATGAACAACTCTACGCCAACAAATTTGACAATCTGGAAGAAATGGATGCATTCCTAGAGACATATAAACTACCACAACTGAACCAGGAAGAAATAGAAAGCCTGAACAGACCCATAACCAGTAAGGAGATTGAAACAGTCATCAAAAATCTCCAAACAAACAAAAGCCCAGGGCCAGACGGCTTCCCGGGGGAATTCTACCAAACATTTAAAGAAGAACTAATTCCTATTCTCCGGAAACTGTTCCACAAAATAGAAATGGAAGGAAAACTTCCAAACTCATTTTATGAGGCCAGCATCACCTTGATCCCAAAACCAGACAAGGATCCCATCAAAAAAGAGAACTACAGACCAATATCCTTGATGAACACAGATGCAAAAATTTTCACCAAAATACTAGCCAATACGATTCAACAGTACATTAAAAGGATTATTCACCACGACCAAGTGGGATTTATTCCAGGGCTGCAAGGTTGGTTCAACATCCGCAAATCAATCAATGTGATACAACACATTAATAAAAGAAAGAACAAGAACCATATGATACTCTCAATAGATGCTGAGAAAGCATTTGACAAAGTACAGCATCCCTTCCTGATCAAAACTCTTCAAAGTGTAGGGATAGAGGGCACATACCTCAATATTATCAAAGCCATCTATGAACAACCCACCGCAAATATCATTCTCAGTGGAGAAAAACTGAAAGCTTTTCCGCTAAGGTCAGGAACACGGCAGGGATGTCCGTTATCACCACTGCTATTCAACATAGTACTAGAAGTCCTAGCCTCAGCAATCAGACAACAAAAGGAAATTAAAGGCATCCATATCGGCAAAGAAGAAGTCAAACTATTACTCTTCGCAGATGATATGATACTATATGTGGAAAACCCAAAAGACTCCACTCCAAAACTGCTAGAACTTGTACAGGAATTAAGTAAAGTGTCAGGAAATAAAATCAATGCACAGGGGTGCCTGGGTGGCTCAGTGCGTTGAAGCCTCTGCCTTCGGCTCAGGTCATGATCCCAGGATCCTGGGATCAAGCCTCGCATCAGGCTCTCTGTTCCACAGGGAGCCTGCCTCCTCCTCTCTCTCTGCCTGCCTCTCTGCCTGCTTGTGATCTGTCTGTTAAATAAATAAATAAAATCTTTAAATAAATAAATAAATAAATAAGATCAATGCACAGAAATCAGTCACATTTCTCTACACCAACAACAAGACAGAAGAAAGAGAAATTAAGGAGTCAATCCCATTTACAATAGTACCCAAAACTATAAGATACCTAGGAATAAACCTAACCAAAGAGGCTAAAAATCTATACTCAGAAAACTATAAAGTACTCATGAAAGAAATTGAGGAAGACACAAAGAAATGGAAAAATGTTCCATGCTCCTGGATTGGAAGAACAAATATTGTGAAAATGTCTATGCTACCTAAAGCAATCTACACATTTAATGCAATTCCTATCAAAATACCATCCATTTTGGGGCGCCTGGGTGGCTCAGTGGGTTAAGCCGCTGCCTTCGGCTCAGGTCATGATCTCACGGTCCTGGGATCGAGCCCTGCATCGGGCTCTCCGCTCAGCAGGGAGCCTGCTTCCTCCTCTCTCTCTCTGCCTGCTTGTGATCTCTCTCTGTCAAATAAATAAATAAAATCTTTAAAAAAAAAATACCATCCATTTTTTTCAAAGAAATGGAAAAATACCCTAAAATTTATATGGAACCAGAAAAGACCTCGAATAGCCAAAGGAATATTGAAAAAGAAAGCCAAAGTCGGTAGCATCACAATTCCGGACTTCAAGCTCTATTACAAAGCTGTCATCATCAAGACAGCATGGTACTGGCACAAAAACAGACACATAGATCAATGGAACAGAATAGAGAGCCCAGAAATAGACCCTCAATTCTATGGTCAACTAATGTTTGACAAAGCAGGAAAGAATGTCCAATGGAAAAAAGTCTCTTCAACAAATGGTGTTGGGAAAATTGGACAACCACATGCAGAAAAATGAAATTGGACCATTTCCTTACACCACACACAAAAATAGACTCAAAATGGATAAAGGACCTCAATGTGAGAAAGGAATCCATCAAAATCCTTGAGGAGAACACAGGCAGCAACCTCTTCGACCTCAGCCGCAGCAACATCTTCCTAGGAACATCGCCAAAGGCAAGGGAAGCAAGGACAAAAATGAACTATTGGGATTTCATCAAGATCAAAAGCTTTTGCACAGCAAAGGAAACAGTTAACAAAACCAAAAGACAACTGACAGAATGGGAGAAGATATTTGCAAATGACATATCAGATAAAGGGCAAGTGCCCAAAATCTATAAAGAACTTAGCAAACTCAACACCCAAAGAACAAATAATCCAATCAAGAAATGGGCAGAAGACATGAACAGACATTTCTGCAAAGAAGACATCCAGATGGCCAACAGACACATGGAAACATGCTCCACATCACTCGGCATCAGGGAAATACAAATCAAAACCACAATGAGATATCACCTCACACCAGTCAGAATGGCTAAAATTAACAAGTCAGGAAATGACAGATGCTGGCGAGGATGCGGAGAAAGGGGAACCCTCCTACACTGTTGGTGGGAATGCAAGCTGGTGCAACCACTCTGGAAAATAGCATGGAGGTTCTTCAAAATTTTGAAAATAGAACTACCCTATGACCCAGCAATTGCACTGCTGGGTATTTACCCTAAAGATACAAACGTAGTGATCCGAAGGGGCACGTGCACCCGAATGTTTATAGCAGCAATGTCCACTATAGCCAAACTATGGAAAGAACCTAGATGTCCATCAACAGATGAATGGATAAAGAAGATGTGGTATATATACACAATGGAATACTATGCAGCCATCAAAAGAAATGAAATCTTGCCATTTGCGATGACGTGGATGGAACTAGAGGGTATCATGCTTAGCGAAATAAGTCAATCGGAGAAAGACAACTATCATATGATCTCCCTGATATGAGGAAGTGGAGATGCAACATGGGGGGTTAAGGGGGTAGGAGAAGAATGAATGAAACAAGATGGGATTGGGAGGGAGACAAACCATAAGTGACTCTTAATCTCACAAAACAAACCGAGGGTTGCTGGGGGGGAGTGGGTTTCGGAGAGGGGGTGGTGTTATGGACATTGGGGAAGGTATGTGCTATGGTGAGTGCTGTGAAGTGTGTAAACCTGGCGATTCACAGACCTGTACCCCTGGGGATAAAAATACATTATATGTTTATAAAATAAATAAATGAATAAATAAATAAATAAAAAATAAAATTCAGTTCTATCACTTCTCTTTCATGATGCATGTATTACTGAATTCTTCTAGTGTTTGCCTCCCATTGATAGATAAGAACCAGTGCAGAGAGACACACAGTGCTTGGGGAAAGGGCTTGTACCCCAAATCCTCGAAAAATTCATTTATTCTTCTATCTCCCATCCATAGGTACAAACTAAGCATGGAAATGAGGAAAGCAAGCTGCGGTATTTACTATTCAAGTCAGCCTCAAAACCGCTCTACCACATAACCCATTTTTAGTTCTGTAAGGATTATTTCTCACTTACTGTTCTGAAAGGTGGTCTGGCCACATTTTTTTTTTTTTAATTGTGTTATGTCAGTCACCATACAAAGCATCATTAGTTTCAGATGTAGTGATCCAAGATTGGCCACATCTTATAGAGAGGACCATCAGATCTTGAACCAATGGCCTTAAATAACCTGGCTGTAGGGACTTTCCCGGATAAATTTTTGGCTGGCAACTAATATCACTTTTGATATACTAAATAGAATTTTATCAGCTATCTAAATCCTAATCATTTGTGGTTTACACTAATCAAGGGCTATTGTTGCACCTAACTAAATTCCTCAATTAATGCAATCCAGGTCTTTTCAAGTCAAGCCCAAAGACAAAGGTAATTTTATAAAATAGTGTGTGTATAATTGATTAAACAAATATGTCACTAGTCCAACAAACAACAGGAAGCTTGGTACAAGAGTATTTTAAGGCATTTGCTATTTTAATGTGATTCTAAATTTAGATGCAGAAAAATTGAAATTATATGAATTCACATTAGCATTTACATTCTGGTGTCAAGGAGCTGTATTATTTCGTATAAACAAATTATTGGAGTCAATTTTCAATGAAAACAGAAAGTTCCTTTCATGAACATTGAATTAATATCTTTATAAAAAATAATAAAATTTAATGATCTCAACAGCCAACTTTGGCAATCCTAGAACTACATGCTTAAGTTCCAAGAAGGCTCTAACTCATGCATTCTACTTTTTAAAGTTGTTCCAACTAAATGCCACAGTGATGAGGTAGACAGTGTATGGAAGGGGCCTCTATGAACACAAGCCAAAATTATATCCAGAGCTGGTACTATGAGCATATTCTTGATCTCATCTTCTCAAGAGTATGGCAGTTTTTTCTATCAGAGAACTTTGTTCCTACTTCTCCTCTACGTCACACATTTCACCCTTTTAATCTGTATATCAGTCCCCACCAGGGCTGCAAAGCGATAGGTTTCAGATGAGCTATGTCATACAATTGGCTGTAGAGAGTCTAAGTGGTACAAATAAGAAAAAAGACATAGATAAGGGAATCCAGATTCTCATCTATTCCTACCCTTTGGAACTGATTCCACCTCATCACCAAATAAAGATGATAATGTCAGCTTCAATTCACTTCCTCGACTCATTACTCTGACCTTCTGAGGGACAGACATTAAAGAGCAGGTATGGACTTCCATGTCTGACAAGAATAGAAAGTCACAGGATAAATTTGCCCCCACTCTAACCAAACAAGGAACCAGATAAAATATAAAAACAATGATTTTTTCCCCAAAGTTTATAAAAGAAGTGAAGTCACAAATAATAATGATTAAAAAAAAAAACAAAACTCTACTGAACTAAGTTCAAGATGTGACAAGCATTTCACAGAAGAGAAGGAAATCATGTCTGCTTTCTTCCATAGTTGAGTAGTAGAAGAAAGAAGAAGCCTCTTAAGTGTAGGTGAAAAGAAAGCTGCTGAACTTTCTGCAGATTTGAAGGCTGTCTGTGGACTGGCATGACTCTTTAGGCTGGGAGCCTCCAATGAAAGGGGAGACTGGACAGCCCTGCCAATTCTTTTCCACTAGCCTTTCTAAGTTTTCATGACAGAGGTTGGGAGCAGGGCAGGAGAACTGAGAGAATGATAGCAAAGTCTTAGGATGGCCCAGGAGAAGGGAGGGAAAAGTTTCAGGCAAACTGGGCCTCACAACTGAGTGCCACAGCTGTCTACCACTAGCACTAAAACTGGAGAGCTGAGACACCCCCTTTCCAGGCTCTCTCAATCCATTAGGACTGCTTAAATCTGAGGGCATTTGCAGAAGGACTTAAAGGCACTCCATGCTGACACTAGACCCTCCATAAATAATAGGCAGTGGCTATCTGCTGCTGAAAGACACTAAAAGAGACTCCCTTGAGGTGAAGATGCACTGGGGCCTGGTAAAATATGAAAAGTAGTGGAGAAACTGGAGAAAATGCCACAACTACACCCAATTTTAACTGTATGTTACTAAGGATTTGGGGGGACACAATTGGTGAGAAAGACCCTCACAAACACACACACACACACACACACACACACACACACATATTACACATACACGTGACCTGCTAAATTCTGACAGAACAGAACTGAGACGAACCTGTGGTGAATAGCAAAGCCCAGACACAGCTCAACTGATGACGAAACGGACTCACACCACTGCCTCACCTCCACATGCCCATGTATATACCACAGCTTGATAAACGATGAGGCATGGCACTTTTTCTGGGATTAAGCATTTTCCTCAGTTTCTACTTTTCTACACAATGTTCAGAATGCAGTAACAGTTATGAGAGTCATGAAAACCAAGAAACTGTAAACCATCAACAAAAGAAAAAAAACATTTAATAGAATCAGACAACAAATAGCTCATATGCTGGAATTATCAAATAAGAACTTTAAAAGAACTATGATACAAAGGTTAAAGTATGTAAGGGGAAAGGCAGGACAACATGCATGAACAGATGGGAAAATTAAAAGATGAAAACTATAAAAATGAGCCTAATACAAATGTTAGAAATGAAAAATATAAAACTTGAAAAATTATTTCGATGGGATTAGCAGCAGACTGGACATAGCAGAGGAAAAAAATCTGCGAACTTGAAAACTCTTCAAGAGAAATTGCCAAATACAAAGAGAAAAAAAAGAGTAAGAACTAAAAACAGAGTATTGGAGACCTCTGAGACAATATCAAACAATTTAACATATGTGTAAACTGGAGTCTCAGAAGGAGAAAAGGGAAGGAATGAAACAAAAAAATATATATTTTAAAATATAAAAATGAATAATTTTCTAAAACCAATGCAAGATATCAAAACCCACAGATACAAGAAGCTCAGCGATACCAGGCAGAATAAATACAAAGTAAATCACACAGAGGGAAAGTATACTGAGATGAAAGTCAACATTATGGAAAATCTAGTAAGTGATCAGAGAAGCAAAGACATAATAAATATAGACAACAATGATAAAAGTAATGGCTGATTTCTCATCAGAAACTACTGAGGCAAGAAGATAATGAGAAGACATCTTTTAAATCCTGAAAGAAAAAAATGTCAACCCAGAACTCTTTATCCAGAGAAAATATTTCAGGGGTGCCTGGGTTGCTCAGTTTGTTAGGCATCCAACTCTTGATTTCAGCTCAGGTCATGATATCAAGTTTGTGAAATCAAGCCCCATATGGGGCTCTGCACTGGGCATGGAGCCTGCTTCAGATTCTCTCTCTCCCTCTCCCTCTACTCCCAACACCCCACCCCCACTCACATACACAATCTCTTTTTCAGGGAAAAAAAAAATCTCAAAAATGAAGGAAACAGGAATGGAAACTGGTATAGCCACTATGGAAAGTGGTATGAAGATTCCTCAGAAAATGAAAAGTAGAAATACCATATAATCCAGTATTCCATTTCTGAGTATTTAGCAGATGAAAACAAAAATGCTAACTCGAAAAGATATGTGTACCCCCCTTGTTCATTATAGCATATTTACAGTAGCCAAGACAGTGAACCTAATTGTCATCAATGGATGAATGGATAAAGAAATTAATTATTTAGCTATAAAAAGAAGGAAATCCTGTCATGTGCAACAACGTGGATGGACCTCGAGGGCATATACTAACTGAAATAGGTCATACAAAGAAAGACAAATACCATATGATCTCACTTATGTGTAGAATTTTAAAAAAGGCAACTCATAAATACAGAGAACAGTTTGGTAGTTGCTAGAGGCAGGGAGGTGTGCATGAGGGGCAAAATGGATGAAGGTGGTCAAAAGGTACAAACTTTCAGTTATCAAATAAGTCCTGGGGATGCAATGTACGGTATGATAACTATAGTTAATAATATCGTGTTGTATATTTGAAAGTTGCTAAGAGAGTAGATCTTAAAAGTTCTTGTCACAAGAAAAAAATTGTAACTATGTGTGGTGATGGATGCTAACTAAACTTATTGTAGCTATTGTTTCATAATACATACATGTATCAAGTCCTTATATTTATATCTAAAACTAATGTCAATGATATCTCAATAAAAAAAATTTTACCAACAAAAGCAAACCATCTACTCAAGCACCATCTTTCCTACCAAGTTCTAACTTATATATTATATTACAATTTTTTGCATGTCATCAATAATACCTTTAAAAAATGAAGGAGAAATATAGATTTAACAGGCAAAACCTGAAGGAATTCATCTCCAGCAGACCTATACTATAAGATTAAATCTTTAAAAAAAAACTATGAGCTATATAAAGTAAAATTATTAAAATTATTACTGGGTATATAGCATGTGTGACAACAAGAACACAAAGTATAGGAGTGTGGTAATTGGAAAGATACTATCATAAGTTCTTATATTGTTTGTAGAGTAATACAATGCTTACTGAGTTAGACTGTTATAACTTCAAGATACATACATTTGTATCTTTGTATGTTCAAGATATATACATAAGTTCAAGATATAATTTTTCATCTCTAGTGAAGGGATTGGCAAACTTTTCTTGTCAAGGGCCAAAGAGTAAATATTTTACTTAGTCTTTATAGATCATATGATCCCTGTTACCACTACTAAATTCTACTATTGCAAAAGCAGCCAAATATAATAAGTAAATGAATGAATAGGACTATGATCCAATAAAACGTTATTTACAAAAATAATCCTGGATTTGACCTGTAAAATGTGGCTTGCTGACCCTTGCTCCCAGACATCCACCAAAAAAGATAGACACAACTAAAAAATCAATAAAGAAATAAAAATGGAGTACAAAAAATTACTTGATTCATTCCTGAAGAATAGGGAAGTGATAAAAAGCAAATGGGACAGGTGTAATTCAGATACCAAGATGACAGACTTAAACCAAAACATATTAATGAATACATTGAATTAAAGTGGAATACACTCCCCAATGGAAGCAGAGACTGACATACTGGATTATAAAACAAGACCCATATATATCTGGTTTACTAGAATACCCTTTAAATATAAAGATACAGATCGGTTTCAAAATGAAATAAAAAGATATACTACACAAGAACATATGAGTAATAGTTTATATGAAGAACAGATAAAATAGACATCAAGAAGTAGACAATTATTAGTGTAGGAATTTCTTAAAAAGTTAAATCTACATCTTTTCTATATATGTATATAATACATACAATTTTTCAAAATATTCTCTTATAATTGTATTTCTGTGATGTTGGTTGTGATTTCTCCTCACTCATTTGTACTTGTATTTATTTGGGTCCTTTCTCTTTTCTTTTTATTAAGTCTGGCTAGACGTTTATCAATTTTATTAATTTTTTCAAAGAACAAGCTCCCGATTTCGTTTATCTGTTCTATTGGGGTATTTTTCGTTTCTATGTTATTACTTCTGCTCTAATCTTTATTATTTCCTTCCTTCTGCTGGATTTAGGCTTCATTTGTTGTTCTTCTTCTAGCTCCTTTAGAGAGAAGGAGCTAGAAGAAGTCTCTATTTGAGACTTTTCTTGTTTCTTGAGGTAGGCTTGTATTGCTATATACTTCCCTCTTAGGACAGCTTTTGCTGGGTCCCAAAGGTTTTAGACCATTGTGTTTTCATTTTCATTTCCATGTATTTTTCTCTTTCTTCTTTGATTTCTTGCTTTACCCATTCATTGTTTAGGAGCATGTTATTTACTATTCATGTCTTTATGGTCTTTCCAGATTTTTTTCTTGTGGCTGACTCCTAGTTTCATAGTGTCATGCTCAGAAAAACTGCTGCTATGATTTCAATCTTTTTTGTGTTTGTTGAGGCCTGTCTTGTGAGTTAATATGTGATTTATTCTGGAGGATGTTCCATGTGCCCTAAAAAGAATGTGCATTCTGATGTTTTAGGATGGAATATTTTGAATATATATGTTAAGTCCATCTGCTCCAGGGTATCATTAAAGCCATTGTTTCATGTTTATTTTCTACATGTAAGTAGGGTGTTAAAGTCCCCTACTATTATTCCATTATTATCAATTAGTTCATTTACACTTATAATTAATTGTTTCATACATTTGGGTACACCCGTCTTGGGTACATAAATATTTACAATGGCCATATCTCCTTTTATATCTTGTTGGGTTGTCCCCTTTACGATTATATAATGCTCTTTTTTATCTCGTTTTACAGTTTTGGTTCTAAAGTCTATTTTGTCCAATATAAATATTGTTACTCTGCCTTTCTTTTGACATCCATTGGTGTGATAAATGTTTCTCCACTCCCTCACTTTCAATCTGCAGGTATCTTTAGGTCTAAAATGAGTCTCTTGTAGGTAACATATAGATGGTCTTGTTTTTCTAATCCATTCTGACACCCTATGTATTTTGATTGGAACATTTAGTCCATTCACATTCAAAGTAATTATTAATAGATATGTACTCACTGTCTTTTTATTATTTGTTTTGTCATTGTTTCTGGAGATTTCCTCAGTCCTTTCTTGTCCTTGGAATTTGTGGTCTCTCCTCCTTTGCACTCAAAGAGTCCCCTTTAATATTCCTTGCAGGGCTGGTTTAGTGGTCATAAACACCGTTAGGTTTTGTCTGGGGTACTCTATCTCTCCTTCTATTCTGAATGATAACCTTGTTGGATAGAGTATGCTTGGCTACAGATTTTTTCCCAATCAGTACTTTGAATTCATCATGCCATATCGAGCCACCTTCTGGCTTGCCAAGTTTCTGCTGAGAAGTCTCCAGATAGCCTTATGGGTTTTCCCTTGCAAATTAAGGACTTTTTGTCTTGCTGCTTTTAAGATTTGTTTTCTTTATCACTTTATTTTGACAATTTAATTACAATATGCCTTGGTGTTAACCTGCTTTTGTTGATTTTGATGGGAGTCCTCTGTGCCTCCTGGATCTGGATGTCTGTTTCCTTCCCTAGATTAGGGAAGTTTTCTGCAATTATTTCTTGAAATAAATTTTTTGTTCCCTTTTCTCTCTTCTTTTTCTTCTAGAACTCCTACCATATGAATGCCACCCACAGATCTTACTCTTAGGTAGAAAAATGAGAACCTATGTCCACAAAAAAACCTCATATACAAATCTTTATTAAAGATGTATTCATAAGAACCCAAAAATGGAAAAGCTCAAGCACCCAAGAACAGGTGAACAGGCAATTAATGATATATTCATATTATGGAATACTACTTAGTAATAATAAAGAACTAAAACTACTGGTATCCATGACAGCATGATCTTAACATTATTCTGAGTCTAAAAACAAAATAATATATATTATACAATTTATATAAAGTTCTGGAATAGACAAAACTAACTTATTATAATAGAAATAAGATCAATGCTATATCGGTAGGGTACTTGACTCAAGGGGCACAAAGAAACATTCTGGGGTGATGTAAATGTTTTCTATCTTGACAGAGAATGGGTCACATGGGTGTATCCATTTGTCAAAATTAACCAGCCTCATACTTAATATCTGTGCATATCCTAAAAATAAATTATAACCCAATAAACTTGATATTTGATTAGAAAAAGCATTTATACATGACTTTGAAAATCAGTAGGCATTTATGTAAATCAACTATAGCTATATAAATATTCATTTGCTATTAAACTGTTTTCAGGTCCAAGCCAAGAAGAATATTTGTTAATTAGGTTTTCTGCTGATATGGTCCTTAGATATTCCATTACCTGAAAACACTGGGATAAAATATATAGAAACATGCAGCATACAACAGATAGGCAACACAACATTTTCCTTCCGCCTTTCCTTAGACGGAATCTATAAACATTTTTTTTTTATTTAAGATTTTTTATTTATTTGACAGAGAGAAATCACAAGTAGGCAGAGAGGCAGGCAGAGAGAGAGGAGGAAGCAGCCTCCCCGCGGAGCAGAGAGCCCGACGCGGGGCTCGATCCCAGGACCCTGAGATCATGACCCGAGCCGAAGGCAGAGGCTTTAACCCACTGAGCCACCCAGGCGCCCCACCTTAGACGGAATCTAAAGGCAACATCTCTTATCCAAAATTTCGCATGAGTATAAAGCATATAGTTCCTTTCATATTTAAGTCACATACGACCATTAGCTCTTCTAATCCTCTTTTAGCAACCAATGTAACCATACCTCCAATGGATCTGACTTAGCACACATGTTGAAACTTGTGTGTCACCTACACAAAATCATGAAATGCAGTTCTCAAAAGCTCAAGGTGGGCTTTGGCAGAATAAGATAGTTCTAGTCAAAGCCAGACTGGACTAGTCAACTTAGTGGAGCAATATCGAGAGAATCCTGTGATAAGTTAAAGATGATATCCTAACCTGGCCAGGCAGCATGTCAAAAGTAAGGATAACGAGAGGTGATGAGAATAGCATTAGACAATAAAGTTGAGTTCAGTGACAAGGCGTTAGGCCAGTTCAGAGATTAGAGGTAATAGTTAGAGTGAATCAGGCTCAGGACTTTAAAACCTAATCCAGATTAATGGGCCTGGGTAGAAAGGGAAGGCTGTGCAGAAAGGGAAGCCTGTGCATAAGAGAAGGCATCAAAGAGTCAAGCTGAATGACACAACTTACCCTAGAACAGAGCTTTAGTTTCTAGTAATGCTTGCATTGGAAATTGGTTTCCATTATACATTAGAATGTGTTCTTTTAATAGTTATTGTTGGGAGAAAGGGGAGTTTCCTATTTATATTTCAAAGCATATAATTTAGGGGTTTCAGTGAAGGAAAGAATAGAATGTGATGTTTGTGATTGAAATTAAATCTTAATAAAATCGTCTCTCTGAGTTCTGCTTAAAATGCTAACTTGCAACTTCTGCTTTTGATGAAGTAGAGTGAAGAACAAAGCTCCCAATGAGAACTAGGAAAGGCAGATAACAAACCAAAACATCTGTTTGAAGGTAAAAGGGCCTGCCAAGAAAAGCCAGGACTGCAGAAGCCAAGATAATGGAAAGAAAGATCATTGAGTTGAGCCCAACTTTCTGCACACTGTTTTTCCCCCTGGGTCATTTGCCAATTCCTGGTACACAATGAGAAGCTAATAAGGTTGGCAGATGTCAGCTACTAAATGGTAGAGAAGCCAGCAGAGCTTTTGACAATCTCATGGTGCTTGCCAAGACAGAAGTGACATGTGGAGCTGCCAAATTAGAAGAGGTTGAGAGGCTAGGCATCTAAGGTAAAGTGATCCCAACTCTCAGCACAAGGTTTGCCCTAGAGGTATTTATGAATTCTTAAGTTGTGCTGGGCAAAATACTAAGAAACCAAATAGAAAGGAAGAAAAGAACGAAAAATACGGAGGAGTGATTAATAATCATACACTAGAAGATAAAAATTGACTTTACAAATTACCAAGGAGGGAAAAAGAAAACCAAACCCTAAATATCTCAGGTTCTCAGGTGGAATACCTAAAGGGCTAAAAGATGGGAGGGTTTGAAGCGAAGGTAGACTGAGTCATATAAAACTACCACCCAGCCTTGCTCCTGTTCGGCCCCTAGCTGAAGTGATTTCCCTCCACCCTCGTCAAAGTGTCAACTGAGGAAAAGGATAATAAGTAACATGTTGAGTCTCCTTGCTATTTCAAACATGTGCTAAATAGTCAACAAGCCATTACCAACTATTAAAATAACAAGACCAGGAGAAAAGCAAAAAGACAACAGACACAGAAACAGATATGAACATCAGAAGACACAGATAGGATGCCAAAATAGCTAACTGTCAAGAAAATCAATGTTAAGTTCAAAAATTTCCCTGGAGAACTGGACTCTGTGAAAAAGAAACCAACAGAAATCTAAACAGATATAAAATAGTGATGCACCTACAACTCAAGGAACACCAAGGACTGCCAACAACCACCAGAAGCTAGGAGACATTTTTTATGACAAGCCTTCAAAATCAAAAATGTATTTTATGTGTAAAGCACATCTCAATTCAAGTAAAAATTCATTTTTTCCCAACTACACTAGACATACTTCAATTACCCAATGACCACATGTAGCTATGGACTACCATAGAATATATCAGATAGGACAACTCCATATCACAAAAAATCAAAGTAAAGCAAAGGTACATGCAGAAACAGGCACAGCCTTCACAGACATATTGCTGAACAAAAAGAAATCAGATTCAAAAGAGGACATGCTGAGAATTCCTTTTATATATCTCAAGAAAAGGCAAAGCTGACTGACGGTCCTATAAGTCAAAATAGTGATTCACTTATGTGGGAATGGTTTTGACAGGCGAGAACACGAGGGAACATTTCTGGAGTGATACTCTATATCTTGATCTGGGAAGTGCTGTGTATATAAGTAAAAATCAAAAAGTTGTCTATTTAAGAGGAGTGTGCCATCTGCAATTGGGCATAATACATATTATATCCTGTGGTGTGCTCGCTAGCTGGACTTCAAGGGGAAGGGAGTGGAGAAGACAGAAGAATTTGTGGTTTGTAGAATCTGCTGTTTTTGTTGTGCACATATTCTGATCGGGTCCTATTTGAAGCCTCCAACATGACATCACTGAATACAAACATGGGAGAGATACGAAATATTAGCTCCTACAAGTTGGTACAATCCAGTTCCCACACGTCTACCTTAACACAAAAGTACAATAAATAAATACATGAAGAACTTGGAATTTGAACAAAGCAGTCAGCAGAGAGCCCGCTCTTTTGATGACTACCCTACCCTGCAGAAATAATCATGAGGAAGAGGAGGGAATCTTCTTCACCAAACTTCCAAGGTGTTCCCAGAGAACACCGGTAAAGAGGTTACTGAGACAGGCACAGGTAGGCTCCCTCAGCCTCCACTCCTGGGCCCCCCCTCCATAGACCCTCCCGCTCAGCGGCACTTGCTCTCAGCACCCCCAAACAGAACTGAAGGATGATGACGGCGTGCACTCCGAATGGAACTTTCTCTTCTTACACACTGTATAGTGCCAAATATGCTGTCATACTCTGGAAATAATGCACTTTAAAATAATGAAGTGTATTAGACAACAATAGCAAAGGCAATATTGAAGTGTCAAATAAAAAATGTACAACAGTAAAATAAGGTAGATGCTCCCTGGTGCCTGGCTTGTTCATGGGGGAATATATATTAAAGCACAAATAAACAGTATGTGCTTCACTGGGTCTCTAAATTTTTACATGTTTGCTGTGCAAGAAAATTCATTCTGAGAGTCACCGTTTGCATTTCCTAACCTTTGTTAGGACTCTATGGCCTCAGTGGCACAGTGCTGCAACCATGTGAAATTAATTTCCTGGTTGCATTAGCTCAAAGAGATGCTGTCCTTTAAAGGTTATCAATTAATGAAAATTCTAATTCAATGTAAACATGGGGCAATAAAAGGCCTGGATACTGTACAAGGTGGCCTATTCTGGAGGGCAGTATGACATTTGCCCTAAGGCCTAGTACGACATAGAAGAAAATGACAACAGTGATAACAAGGCCTTTTACTATTATCTAATGCCATAAAGCAGTGCCACTCAAGGGGAAAAAAATTCTGATTCCAAGAGTATAGCAGTTAAGAGGCAAGGCCCTGGCATGATCAACCTGAGGTTGCATCCCCATGTGCCAGTGACTGAGCTGCATAAACTTGAGCAAGTTTCTAAACTTCATTGTGTCTCAGGTTCTTTATTTAAAATGGGGATTACAATAGTAATTATCTTACACACATCTATATAATCTTAAAAGTAAATTATTATGGGGGGAGGAGTCAAGATGGCGGAGAAGTAGCAGGCTGAGACTACTTCAG
>NW_019154123.1:961060-966969 GCF_002288905.1 Enhydra lutris kenyoni
ACAAAACAAACTGAGGGTTAATGGGGGGAGGGGGGTTGGGGGGGTGGGGTTATGGACATTGGGGAGGGTATGTGCTATGATGAGTGCTGTGAATTGTGTAAACCTGGTGATTCACAGACCTGTACCCCTGGGGATAAAAATATATTATATGTTTATAAAAAATAAAATTTAATAAAAATAAATTTAAAAAAAAGTAAATTATTATGTAAAAGTATTTTGATACATATTTCTAAAACTCATTCTAGAATACTATAAATATATACATTTCTACTCCCTCAAGTAAGTTATCATAAGTACTCATCTAAATATTTACTTTTTTAATGGGCTTTATTTATTTATTTGACAGACAGAGATCACAAGTAGGCAGAGAGGCAAGCAGAGAGAGAGGGGAAGCAGGCTCCCTGCTGAGCAGAGAGCCCAATGCGATGGGGGACTTGATGCCAGGACCCTGGGATCATGACCTGAGCTGAAGGCAGAGGCTTTAACCCACTGAGCCACCCAGGCACCCCTAAATATTTACTTTTAATTGTAGCTTTTTATCCATCCTTATTACAAAAGAATTTCAGGTAGCTTTTGAAGCTATATACAAGATAAAAAAGATAAGTAAGTATAAAAATATGATCAAGTGGAACTACGAATAAGAAAAATAAGATGAGAACAGGTGGGATATTAACATATAAATACGGTGAGATTCTTTACAGCTGTACATTTTACTGTGTAAGAAGCCATATTCAAACTTTATAAATATCCAGACAAATACTTGATTAAGCAAACTGATGACATGAATGAATCATCTCCAATTCCTTTTGAAAGTTGGTGTAGTATGCATAATAAATGAGTGAGTTAATGACAGCAATGAAAAGTCATGTTGATAATCCATGACACGGACGTGAATAATTAGATGATGACTGTATTAGTAAAATGGGAATGATTTTCACTCAGATGGACATAAAACTATAAAGTCAATGAGTCTTCAACCCAAAAAGGAGAATTACTATTCAAATAATTATTACAATCTCTATTCCTTTGCTTTTTCTCATCAGAAAATTTTAATCAATATCTATGTCCTCTTGTACCCCAAATATTCATTATACATTTTCTTACTATATATATACTTCTAAAATTAGTAGTTTAGCCCATTTGTAGGGTACAATTCCATTTCTAAAAAATTAAGTGGGCTTAGACAATGCTTGTATAAAGAAGATGGTAACCTCTAGAACCAATCACTAACAATGGTGAAACAGACCAACAAAACCAACAGTCTTTCAGTGTCTCTGGAAATGTCTCTCCAATACGGTAGCCACTAGTCATAAATGGCTAGTGAAATTTAAATGCAAACTAAAGAAAGTGAAATAAAATTGAAAAACCAGTTCCTCAACTGGAGTAGCTGTATTTCAAGAACTCAGTAGCTGTACTTGCCTGGTACTACCACATTGGATAGTGCAGATATGGAACATTCCTATCACCACAGAAAGTTGTATTGTACAGTAGGACTTGTAGAACGTAAGTTTTCTTTTACCAATGAAAAGATAACACATTTACAAGTATATATGTAAGCTGATGGACCAGAGATCAAAATGTATCTCCCAATAAAATCACGAGCACAAATGATTTCTAGGTGAGTTCATGACAGTCTATGTAGCCTTCAATTAACTGAAATCCTGTAAACTGACGGTGCAACACAGTCATATAATATTCTATTGTACACCTGTGAGTAAACAAACATGGAACACAATAGCAGTGCCTGAGAAATGGTGTTTCATTTCCTATGAATGCTGTCATTAAGGGATAACAAGTTTCATTACATAAGCTGATGTCCATGTAAATAAGGAATTCGGTGACAATTCAGAAAACTCATTCTCACCTTCTCATCAATATTAGAGGTGGCTAATAAGTCATTCTATGTTATAATTTGTCTTTTGAATCCCAACAGAGGGCCTCTTTTCCTTGATATGAAGATATCACTGCCACTAGACTTAGATATGTTAGCTTAGGTATTTGTAGTTTGTCTTCAGAAATTGAATTTTAAAAGAGGAAGAAGTGTGGGGGGGATAAACAATCTTTCATCAATTAAATAAACAAGGGTAGAGAAGGGAAGGTTAAAGGGTTGCGGCTGACATTAGTTTGTGCTAAACAGTTTACACATACACATTTTCTCATTAAAAGTGCCTGTGAGAACAAGTGAGAAAATAAAAGAGGTAAAGGACAAACTGAACTTCACAAAGAAAATGACAGAAGAAATAAACTAAAGGATGAGATTAGAGAAAATAAAAAAGTGTGATAGACCAGACATAATATAAAACTTTGCTACTTAAAGTGTGGTCTATGGTCTGGTAGCATTGACATCACCTGACAGCATGATAGGAAAGCAAATTCTCAGGCCCCACCTGAGACCTACTGGGTTATAACTTGCGTTCCAGCAAGATCTCTAAATGATCCACATGCACGCTGATGTTTGACATGTGGACAATACATAGGAAACCTCTGAAACAAGCCAATTTTATTGCTTTGTAGGATGATGTCAGACATTGTCAGCAGCCCATCCATCAACCATTCCCAAACCCTCGCTCTCTTGCCTGCTTTCTACTAATGAAACTAAAAAAGTCAGATTACCTTCCTTCCTTTCTTGCAGCAAAAAGTACAACGACCACCAGGGGGACAATGAGGCACAATGAAATATTTACTGACTGGCATTTGGTAAAGTTTTTCCTACCTGATAAAAGCCGAGATAGTGAAGCGAGATTTTTTTTGCAGCTTGCTAACTTTCCTCAGTTAAGATTGCCACTGTGAAGATATGATGCTTAGAATTGGGATGCATATTTCAGGATTAATAAAAGACATCATCAACTTACTAAGAATAACTAAGCGGAGTTAGAAAGAGCCTGGGTCCTTGATGACATCACTGAGCCATTGCACCAACCAAACTGGCCACCTTTGGACTTCTTGTGTTTTGAGAGATCATTCAATATCCTTTTCTCTAAGTCACTGTTCCATTACTTGCATCTATGGCTCCCTGTCCCAGCAGTGTTTGAGGAAGAAAGGAAAAGGGAAGGGACTAGTTATTCTCTATATAGAAAATTCATACATCAGGTATTCAGAACTCCAGAAGGACTCAGAAATTTTTAGTCATACTGTAGATCTGATTAAACCAGTGATTTCAAATTTCAAAAGGGTGTGTGTGTGTGTGTGCGCGCGCGCACGCGCACGCATGTGCTTTTTCTCCCATAAGAAAGTAAACATGATAGTTGGTAAGTCTATAATTCACTTTCTGTTTCATAGACATAACTGAATGTGAATCACACTTAAATTTTAGTCTTATATTTTAAAAACTATTTAAGTCAATGATTAAAAATGACAAGCTCTGCTACTTTTTTGTCAGGCAGGTTACTTTCAAACTTATTTACCTCAGATTGTGTGTTGTTAAATATTCACTGTACCTCTCAAAACCTGCTAAAATACAGAATTTCGGTCCACAGGGAGTAGATATCAAAGAGATGCATGAAGTAAACAGGTTATATTTTCCCAAAGCTTCATGATTCAAAACTTTAATCGAAGAGCATTTCCTACCATTCTCTTTCTCTTCCTCTGAATCAACAGTTTAATTTGCAAAAGGAATGGAAATTTCGGCATCTATTTCTGTTTGGAATTGAAGTTTTCCATGACACTTCAATCTTATCCTGCTAGTATAAGACAGTGCTGCTGCCGCCACTGTTGCATCACAGAGAAACTGAAATCAAAGGCATGAATTACCAGAATTTGCAAAGATTAAGGTTTAAATCTTCTAGTTATTGAGTATAATGAAAGAATATATTGCAACACTTGTGCATGAAAATCTTTTGTGAATGTATCAATGCATTTCTTTCTTTGCCATCCTTCTTTACCATCATAATAGCAATATAGAAAATCTTTTGATCGTGGTGAACTTTCACAGACATCACTAATCAATTTTGTTAATGTTACAGAAAGGTTAAAATAAAAGGTTTGTACTTACTGTTTATGGATCCTAGGACATGCCTTGCAGAGACGTGTGAGTACTGTTCCTAGATATTGAGATTTTTTTTAATTGTTTTTAGTTCAGACTATGTTTTTCTTTTGGATGAGGCTGGTTTGTCATTAGTCTCTTCTCTCCAAAGATTAGAAGATAATAAGCAACAAATAGTTTAGATTTTCAGTTTTATTCCTTTGGAATAATATTTGTTACAATACACTCAATATAGGCACAGCAAAGTAGTTCTAAATTATAATGTGCATATAAATCCCCTGGGGATCTTATTGAGGCGTAGATTCTAATTCAGTAGATCTGGGGTTGGGCCTGAGATTCTGTGCTTCTCATTGGCTCCCACGTGCTGCTGGTGCTGCTGGTACACACAACATTCCGTGAGTAGCAGGGTCTAATATCTCAAAGTTCACAAAGTGCTTTAACTTGCATAAACTCATATAATTCTCACCCATCCCCACCACATTGATGAGTAAGAAAAAGTAAGTTTCTGGAAGCCTGACAGTCTTCCTCAAGACCATAAGTAATAAAGTCGACACTTCAACCTTATAATCTGGCAAAATCTAATGTGCTACTTCAAAATAGGGCTTTTCCCTCTAACTCTTTCAGATGAGACATCTAGTCCTTTGGGACAAATAAGAACAAATTTTGCAGGCCATCAGTTCATTCAGACTAATTACATCAACCAGTTTCACAGAATAGTATAGAAAGATCAATCTAGCTTACTTACATATCAGAATACAGTGTAATTTGGACTTTAATTAGACATTACAATGTTATACAAAAAGAAATGTCCGTTTAAATATGTGCCATTAGCATGCCAGTTCTCTATAAAGCAGAAGTTAATTTATCTTCAGATGGAGGGAAGAAGGAGTGATAAGCAGATTGTTTCTAATTTCAGAAGATGCTTCTTCTGGCCTAAGGAAAGATATCATTAGGATTTCACTCTTTTCACTCTGTTGTCCTCCCTTCCTTTCTCCTCATCTCCCCTCTCTTTCTTCCCCCACTGCCTACCATCTATAAAATCCTTTAGGATCTGATTTCATTTTTATGATTCAACTAACTGAAAAAGCTAAAATCCCTATGAGAGTCTGAGAGCAGCAGAAAATCTGATTATTTAGAGTGCTGTTGGCTAGCTCATGGCATCCATATTTAAGGAAGCATCCTGCAACAATCATCCAGAAGGAGCATATGGCAGACCTCTGTATGCAGCCATTATTATTCAGTCATTGTTCATTATGTTTGAATTAACAGTGACAGCACACATCATACTTATTAGATGATGTTTCTATTTAATTCCCTATTATCTATTAAAATCTCTCTGCTCTTGCAGAGAGAAAACACAAAAAAGTCATGCACGGAGACTCGAGGACCACCCATGATTACCTTTCCTATCCTTTCCAAAATACAGTTCTAAGCAGTTTACTTTAAAAAGCAACACCACCAAATTAGTACAGTAACATCATATGTCTTGTTCTGACCAGAGTTTAATAGGAGAAAATGGATTGATACTTTTTTACTGATTTGTGAGCCAAATTACATTCATTCTTGGAGAGCAGAGAGGTAGGAGTGGCCCTCAAGTGCAGAGTGGCCTGGTGGAAAGATGGCTTCAATATACTCTTGGATGATATTAATACATAAGCTAGACCAATACGATCATTTCCTGATTCTACAGAGCTACCATTTTGTTAATCACTCTAGCAGCCAGGAGACTGGAAAGAAGGGCCAGCATAGAACTGCTTAAAGACCATTGGCCCTGTACCACATACTTCAAATATTGTTGAACTGATACGATGTAGGAAGGTGGTGAAAATTTAGGGCTGGCATAGAACTGCTTAAAGACCATTGGCCCTGTACCACATACTTCAAATATTGTTGAACTGATACGATGTAGGAAGGTGGTGAAAATTTA
>NW_019154123.1:966979-993464 GCF_002288905.1 Enhydra lutris kenyoni
ACTGCAAGATGACCGTTCAAGAGTTATCTGAGACTAAGGTCTCAGTCCTGTGGGTTAATTCAAACCAGGAATATAAAGGGCTTTCTAATGGAGTTTACTGAGCTCTTAAACCTTAATGCTACCTACAAATCTTTCATCCCAAGTGACCACCATGTTGTTGGGATACAACTGGCACTGGGATCACCAAAAGTGGGCTCCAGTGTCTTTTTTTTTCCTCCTTGAAAGTATGAGTATTTTTCTAGAATCATAAGTCACCCGCTGATGCAGCCACAGCTGTAACCACTGCTGGGTATTTCATTCCCGTTCAGAGACTTTCCCCCGCCTTCCCCACGTTGATTTGATTAGGGAAAAACCATGCTTGCAGATCTAATACTTGCGCTCACAATGTTACAGAATGAGAATCAAGAACTATAATCTTCAAGGTTTTCCAAAGTTCTATTTGAAACTATCATAACAAAATAAGATTAAAATACTCATTTTTGTCATTTTTCTGATTTCTGGAGTTTATGAGAAAATGGCCATCTCTTTATGAAGATGAGCAAAATAATACAATGAATCACAGTGGAGACTGGGGCAGAACATATAGATATACTCCTAACTTAACATTGGCAAAATGAGCTCATTCCATTTAGATTTCATTAACTCTAAGTGAATCTTGTTTTCAGGACTGATTATTTGTTATTGAAAACAGAATTACAAAACTTTTCCTCAGCAGAAAAACTGAGGCAAAGATTTAATAGTAGCCTAAAGACTAAAGATTCATTTACTGAGTGCATTTTATTTAAATTAAAGTAGTATATAATCTAGTCAATGTTCAGGTTCACTTGTAAACAAATGACTACCCTCCTTCTAACAATAATAATGTAACAATAACACCCTCCATGTGTTAAAATCTTGTATACTTTTCAAACACTTTCCATATGGATTAAGCCACTTTGGATCCAATAAGCACCCATAAAACTTACATTTGATTTAATGGTGAATTTCCCCCCACCCCCCAAAATATGGTGAAATCCTAACCCCCAGCATTTCAGAATGTGATCTTATCTGGAAATAGGGTCTTCACCGAGAAAATCAAGTTGAACTGAGGTCTTTAAGGTAGGTCCTAATCCAACATGACCGTATCGTTATTAAAAAGGGGAAACTTAGATACAGAAAGGCACTGAGAAAAGATGATGTGAAGGACACAGTGAAAAGATGGCCCTCTACAAGCTGAGGAGTACCTGAGGCTACCAGAAAGTAGGTTTCTTCTACTCACTTGAGATCAATCATTTTCACCTTTTTTTTTTCCCTTTAATGATGCTTCTCTTGGAGTGTTTGACATGGAAGTTGATTGGCCTGCTTCCTAGATGGATGAGCTATGGTTGTAAGAATGCTGAATTTCTAAATTTACATAATGAGTGTTCAGGCAATGTGACTGGATAACAGGGGAAAATAATTTCACAAGCAAGTTCCTTCTAAGTGGGTATAAATGTGCTAGTTCATTCAGCATACAGTTATTGTACACTTGTTATGTGTCTGGTATAGTACAAGATGTGAGGATCTTACACAACACACACAATTAAACTAAGATATAATTATAACCAGATCTGGCAAAAGAATAACAACAGTGTCCTTACCATTCCTTCTGGGTAGAGCCAGGAAAAGGAAGACTCTTCACCCTCATCCCTAAAGCTTGAGCTAAGATTTACACTGCAGGGGAAGAATTTGGCATATTCTCCCTAAAAACATAGATGTTTCCATTGGGTTTAACAAATAATAATATTAACTAAGCTAGCATTGTACAATTAATTGATAATTGAATTGAATGATATTATTAATGATTTTCATTAATTTTCATCCTAATTTTGTGTACCAGAATTACTACATTAAGAACTTGACAAGAACTTTCTCCTTTGATCTTTAAGACGAAAGTCTACTGGATAGATGCTACAATAATCCCATGTTACCGATGAGGAAACTAATGCACACAGAAGCAAGTTACTTATTTTAAGAGGTCCCAGAAATAATAATATGTAGAATCCAATTCCAAAACAAACAGACAACAAAAACAAAGAAGACTCACAGATCCACTAACTAGGTTAAACTTCTGGTAAATATCTGCCTTCTCATTTCATGGAATAATACCTGTGATTCATACTTATGAAAAATCTACACACTCCCTCTATTTTACAAACAAATTCTAAGTCCAGAAGAGTTACAGTGTTGCAAGAAAAGGAAAATGCAGTAAAAACTCCAGATGACAGGGTATGTAGATCCCTCAGAATGTGAATTTCTTTTGATAAGTCACTCCAAAAACAAATTAGTATTCCAATAGGAGGAAAAATATGTATATATGATCACTGGTGTAAAGAAAATAACAGATGGCAAATGGAATCTTTAAAAATCCAATGCTGGTGAATAATACACATGAGACTGGAAAACAATTTTTTGTTTCAACCCTCAACAATTTTCCTCCTGAATAAAAATTCTCTTGTCAACTATAGGGTTTATATCAAATTTACCATTAAAATGTCAAAAAAAAAAGGAAAACCATGGCATCGTTGTATGACAAAAGTGGAAGTGACCTTAGAGGCTATGTTGAACCCTCATACAGAGGCTAAAACTTCAGCTCAGAGAATTTAAAGTTAGTAACAATATAGATGGAAATTCTGTAACAAAGATGCATTCGTGGTTAAGATGAGGATTTTTAACAGTGTTAGCCCAAATTATTTTTTTTTCCTTCATGTTTCCTTCTCTATGTGAGGTCTGAGATGTTCATGAGTTCAAGTAGTTCATAACTCTAAGAACATTGAGTACTAATATATTTTTAAAGTTGAACCATCTGCCTCCAATCACCAATAACATTCTTCTTCATTTTGGCAATGAAGCCTTTCCAGGGCCTTTCACATATGCACCACATGCCAATACAGCATTTTCCCCTCATAATCTTAAGAACTGAGGCAATGATAATGACTCCATGTCTTCTTCCAGAGCACACAGACAGTCAACAGGCCACTATTACTTAGGTTGAGACCACCTCACTGACTTCTGGTCCATGATGAGTACCTTGAAGAAAGAAAGATTATTTTAAAGCACGATTCATGTTCCCCCTGTCTCTCTTCTCCTTCAGTGATTATATTGAGAGTCCTTTGTTCCACATGACATAGCCTTTATATGCAAACATTTTAGGTCACTGAGCCACCACTTAAAAGAGCTACTGAGGAGAGCAGTCATCTTTTACTATGTGGAGCCACAGATATTTTAGTGTTTGTCACCATAGCACAGCTTAACCTATCCTGACTAATGTGGAAAAAAACTTTCTGTGTATGACCATTCATAAAGCTACGTGGGTTTTTTTTTGTTTGTTTGTTTTGTTTTGTTTTTTAGAATTCTGTGTGTCCTACAACATACTCACATGTAATATTCCATGTAATGAGGGTTTTAATGTCAAATAAAGTATCTCAACAAGGAGCGAAAAAATAACTGGCTTAATTTTCTCTTTCTCTGGGTGTCTCACTTCCATGTTTCTTATTGCCCACCTACCCTAACAACCAATCTGTATCTCTCTAAGACATCAGCACCATGTTGACAGCTAACACGTACTTGGCCATCCTTCTCCATCATTTCAATACTCTACCAATTACAGGGTCCGTGTTTTTGATGTCTGATTCCTTTTAGTCTAGTGCTCTCAAATGTACATTACTGACTTGATCCATCTGACATCTACAGAGGTAATAACTCTAACTTCCCAGGATGTGTTATAAACATAGATCATAACTGGAATACATAACCCTGAATATATGATGAAGATATACAATCAAATATCCTTTAGTTGGCATATCTTTCTGTATCTCCCTAGATATTGGCACCATAACAGCCAACAAATATCCTTCACGTTTGTTGGTTAAATAGAACCACTGGAAAATAGAATTTTATTTTACCTTCACCCTTTCTCCTGATGTAGTTTTTTTATGAATGTGATATTCATCACCATGGGAGATTCCATTAATTCCAAAACGTCAAAAGCAATAGATCACCTAAAACCTTTTCTTTTGTATAGAAAATATTAAGATCTCATGACACTTTAAGAAGAGAATTCCCTTAAATTGGAATTGAATATTAGATCAAGGACTCATTTCTCCTATTCCATTTATAATGTCCTTGTTGTGTGGTATGAAACAGAGTTCTTAATGGTGATGTGGAAGGTGAGGGGCTGATCTAGGAGCAGTTAATTGAGAGTAGATGGATTTTAGAAGAGCATGCTATGCTGAAGCTGACAGGAATCACAAACTCAATAAAACCTCCTAATATTTGGAGACAAATATTTATATTTTCTATATTTTCTTATTCTAAAGTGATACCGTCACTACATGGGAAAAAGGGATGAGAACATTTATAGCAAGAAGGCAGCAAGAAACAGCCCAATGCTAGAGAGAAACATGTGAAAAGAACATCTGCTTCCCATAAAAAATACAGAATAGAAAAGATCTGTGATGATATGCAAAGCATTGACTGAAGGAATAGAAGCTTTCATGCAGAGAAAGGTGAGAGAAGGCAAACCTAAAAGAATTCTCACGGAAATAAAACAGTATACCTCAAAACTATGTGTGAAAAGGAGCATGGTTGCTAAAGGAAACTGCAGTGACTCATTACAGCAACAGCAAAGAGTGCAGCATTTACAACTTACTGGTTCTTAGTCAACAGTTTTAACCCATCAGCTTAAGACAATAATCACCTACACTGTCTCTTGAATCTTTCCTTCAAATTCTGATGAAGAGCTCTTCTTCTCCAAAAAAACCTTCTCTGGTGGATATTTATCATACCTTATAGATGCCAGAAGTTTTGAATAGCCTTGCTGGTTTGGGAAATTCCTCACATTGTCAATCCTAGTCAAAAATTAGAGGTCACTTTTTGTATAAAAGTCTCAATTTCACAGCTTCCCTCAAAGATGAATTAAGAGCATACACATCAAAGCCAAACACTGAATTAGAAGCTGGTAGCACAAAGAAGGAGGCTTTGACCCAAATTCCTTCTGGCTTAAGTTACTCCCAGTTTCTAGGGACAGCAGTGAACAGAAGTTCTATGCCGGTGTCTCATGTCCAGTATTAAAGTGTCTACCATGGTGTCTCCCCTTCACAGTTTTGATTGGTGATCTGAGACACTGGTCATTTTTATGTGATCCTGGCACCTCCTTCTCCAGCTTCCTAGAAATTATGACCTAATTATTATACTATACTTACTTTTTGCTTAAAACACTGAGGATTGATATGCCTTGTTGAGAACCAAAACCCTGTGGGGGACACTGTCCGTGCTCTGCTCAGATTACCTTCACCAGTGCTGTGATTCCTTCTCCTTGCTTCTGTGTACTTTTATTTCTAAAGGCAACTCTTGCAACTTTCTTTGGAAAGACTGCTTCTGACTATAAACTTGCTTTGTACACAGGTAAAAAGAGCTGGTAGTGCCTGGAAACTGATGCTCCCATAGGCAATATTTGGCAAATGACTGACAGGTGTAGGAATATGAAAACTACTGTCTTAGTTTGCTAGGGTTGTCATAACAAAGTGTCACAGACTGAATGGCTTCAATAGCAGGAATTTATTTTCTCAGAATTCTGGAGGCTAGGATTTAAATCAAGGTATCCATAGGGTTGGTTCTTCTAAGCTGATGTCCGTGGCTTATCTCCTCTGTGTTTTCATTTCCCTGTGTGTGTTTCTGTGTCCTAATCTTATTTTATAAGGACACCAGTCATAATGGATCAGGACCTGCCCATATGACCTCATTTTAACCTAATTACCTCTTCAAAGACACTATCTCCAAACACAGTCACTTTCTGAGGTAAAGGTTAGGACTCAAACATATAAATTTTCAGGGTGACACAATGTAGCCCATAACAATGACCTCACTTGTCCCAAGGAGATACAAATAATAAGACATGACTTACATTTCCGAGACCCTCTGCAGGATAGGGCTGAGGCTGGAACTTGGTCTAACATCACACTCTTTCTTGGGCTTCCTTCCCTTGCCTGGCCTGCTTCACTCACTTTTTAGTGGTTTCTCCTGGGATTTCCTTAATAAATTACTGGCATAGGAGTTCTTATCTAAGGTTCTGCTTCCTGGGAAAACTGATCTATTACATAATCCTGATTAATACCCCTTTTTTGCTCAGACAATATCCCACCTGAAAAACTTTCAGGAGGATATGCAAGGCATCAGGAGGTGATGTCAATAGGAATGGAGAAGTAAAGACTTCCCAAAACTCACTCTTCTATAAAAGCAACGAGAGCCCTGGAAAAAAATTGTAAAAACATCACCTTTCTCATAACTCTGGAAATTAAACAAAAGCTTGCAACAGGGGTACCTGGGTGGCTCAGTCAGTTAAGCGTCTGCCTTTGGCTCATGTCATGATCCCAGGGTCATGGGATTGAGCCCTGCATTGCTTCGCCCTCTCTCTCTCCATGTCAAATAAATAAATGAAATCTTAAAAAAAAAAAAAGAAAGAAAGAAAGAAAGGGGAAAAAAAAAAAAGCTTGCAACAGTCTAGTGAACATAGATTCAAGACAAAAATGGCTGAATCTTAGTAGCAAGAGAGAAGTTGTAGCATTTTTCGGTGGTCTGTTTCTATCCCTCTCTTCCAACTCTATGATACCTTTAAACATCAATAGCCCTACAATCCCAATGAAACTTGTATCTCAACAGCCCCTGGAAGTAACAGAACAGAGTTGGAGATACCCGAAAGCCCAATCCCAGAAAACTGTCATTATTTGATGCATCTGTCCATTCCCTGGAAAGCCACTCTCATTTGACCTACCTCTGAGTTTACCCAGTGCAAACAACTTTTCAATACATCATAATAAAACTATCAAATCTGAAGACAAAAGAGAATCTTGAAAAGGCAAGAGATAACTCTTCACATACAAGATATCCTTAATAAGACTAATAACTAATTTCTCATCAAAAATCAAGGAGGCCATAAGGCAGCGAGATGATTTATTCCAAGTGCTGAAAGACTGTCAACCAAGAATTGAGCCAGTAGTTCTATACACACAAGAATTCTATATTCAGAAAATTATCCTTCAAAAATGAAGGAGAAACTAAGACATTCCAAGGTAAACACCAATAGAGAAAATTGGTCATTAGTAGACCGGCAGAGAAATAAATACTAAAGGGAATCCTTCTCAGTGAAATGAAAGAACACAACATGGTAACTTATGTCCACATGAAGAAATAAAGAGTACCAGTAAAGGTAATTACTATATAAAGGATGCTATAAAGTTATTTATTTATAATATTTCCCCTTTATAATGAAAATAAAACTGCATAGAATAATTACAAATCTAAACAATGTAAAAAGATATAATTTGTATGACATTAATACACCAGGAATGATGAAGTGGGCTGAGCTACATAGGAGCAAAGATTTTTGTACAATTGAACTTGTTTGTATTAATCTGACTAGACTGTTGTAAATTCATCTGTTAATTGTAATTTCTAGGGCAACCATTAAGAAAATAACAAATACATAAAATAAATGACAAGAAAATTAAAATGATACACTAGAAAAATCTAACACAATAAAATATTAAAAGAGAAAATGCAGAATAACAAGAAAGACGTGAGACATATGTAAAACAAATAGCAAAATGGATAATATAAATCTTACCTCATTATTAATTCATTAAATGTAAATGAAATAAACATTCTACTTAAAAAGCACAGCTTGGTAGAATGGATTTTTTTTTTAAAGGAAAAACACATCATTTGACTACATACAAATCAAAACCACAGTGCAGTGAAATAGCACTTCACACTCACTCACATGGTTATAATAAAAAAGACTAATAATAACAAGTGTTGTCAGTGATATGGAGAAATTGGAATCTTTATACAATGCTGGTGGTAAAGCTGAAGTGGGATAGCTGTTTTGAAAAACAAATTAGCAGTTCCTCAAAAAGTTAAATGTAGAGTTACTATTTGACCCAGGATTCCATTCCTAGGTATGTACCCAAGAAAATTAAAACCACAAGTGCAATTAAAACTCAACAATAAGAAAACAAACAATCCAATTAAAAACTGGGCAAAAGATTTGAACAGACACGTCACTAAAGAAAATTTACAAGTGGTAAACAACCATATAGAAAGAAGTTCAACATCACATAGCATTAGGGAATTGCAAACCACAATATTAACGAGATTCTATCCCACGCCTATTAGAACAGCTAAAATCAAAATATGGGCAGAAATGTTTCTGAGGATATAGCAACAGGAACTGTCATTCTTTGCTGACAGGAATAGAAAATGATACAGCTACTTTGGAAAGGCATTTAGCAGTTTCTTACAAACCTAAATCTAGTCTTACTATATGATCTAGCAATCACACTCTTAAGTATTTATCCAAATGAGTTGAAAACCCAAGTCTACATAAAAACCCACACCTGAATGGTTATAGCAGCTTATTCCTAATTGCCAAAATTGGAAGTAACCAAGATGTTCTTCAATAAGTGAATTAACTGTGGTACAGCTATACAAAGAAATATTATTAGTGATAAAAGGAAATGAGCTATCAAGTCATGAAAAGACATGGAGGAAACTTAAATGTATATTGCTAAGTGAAAGAAGCCAGTCTGAAAATGCTACAGACTGTATGGTTCCAACTATATGATAGTCTAGAAAAGGGAAAACCATGAAGAGACGAGCCAGAGGTTTAGGGGACAAGAAGGAAAGAATGAGAAAGAAGAGGGGAAAGAGAAGGAGGGAGGAGATGGAGTACAGTTATTATTTTGTACGTACTGTTAAAGTGGATACATGACATTATGCATTTAACAAAACCTATAGAATGTACAACAAAAAGAATAAACCCTAACATAAATTAGGTTCTATAGTTTATAATAATAATCTATCAGGGCACCTGGATGGTGCAAGTTAGTCAAACTCTTGGTTTTGGTTCAGGTCATGATCTCAGGGTCGTGGGATCTAGTCCCATGTAGGGCTTTGTGCTCAGTGAGGATTCCATTCATCTCTCTTCCTCCCCTTTGCCTCTCCCCTTGCTTTCTCTCTCTCAGAATGAATAAAAATCTTTAAAGAATAATAACCTACCAAGGTTGGCTCTTCAGTTGTAACCAATATACCATACCAATGTAAAATGGTAATAATAAGGAAAACTGTGAGTGGTGGTGAGTGGAAGGGGTTGGGGACAGGGAGTATGTAGGAACTCTCTGCACTTTTAGCTCAACTGTTCTATAAATTTTAAACTGTTCTAAAAAATAAAGTCTATTAATTTTTAAAATGTTCACACAAAAACTTGTATATGTTCCCACAGCAGCATTATTCATAACAGCCACAAAGTGAAAACAACCCAAATGTCCATCAACTGATGAAGGAACAAAGAGTGGTATATCCATATAATAGAACATTGTTCATAAGACAGAATGGAATAGTGATATATGTTACGACTTAAATGAACCTGAAAAACATCATGTTGAAAGAAGCCAGACACAAAAGGGCACATATTTTACAATCCCTTTATATGAAATTTCTAGAATAGGCAACTCCAAAGAGATAAAAAGGATATTAGTGGATGCAAAGGATAGGGGAAGGGGTAATGAGAGTGACTGCCAATGCTGAGGGTTTCTTTGGTGATTATGAAAAGAAATCAGGTCATATTGATAGTTGTACAAGTATATGAATATACTGACATTCATTGAATTGTATACTTTAAAGGATTCATTTCAAAACATGTGAATAATATAGCAATTAAAAAATATGAAGCATGAAGTCACCTTGTCCTCGACAGGAAGAAAATACATGTAGAAAACAGTATTGTTCAAAGGTCCAAAATACCATTGTGCTAAATCATACAATGGTATAATCAAGTGTTTTCAACCTGACAAGTAAGATCATTGTGTTTTCTTATTATCAGTGATTACATTCCGCACCCACCCCCCACCACCACACTTAAATCTAACCCATTCATTTTGGAGACTTAAAAAGAACTTGAAACAACTTCAACTAATCATGAGTGGGCCTATAACACTATCTTCTTACATGAATGACATCCACGATATTCTAAGGTATTATTTGTTCTTCATTGTCTCTTCAAGTTAAGCTGCCTTTATTAGGGGGCTATTGTTTTGAGCTTTGAGTGTTTTTTGGGAGACACTGAATCGTACCTCCCCTCTGCCAAGATACACACATGCGCACGCCTCTAGCATCTTCTTATTTCTCAGTTTTATGGGCTAAAATGTAGGAAACTCAACAAATGTAGGCAAGGCCTGGTATTCATTGAACTTAACTCCATGTCAACAATTGCACACATTTATCCACATAGACTTTCCAAATGTTTAAGAAAAAAAAATTCCCTCTTGCAAAATATGCCACATCAGAGCAAAGTGGGCCAGAGAGCTTTGAAATATCGGAATGGACTATATTTGCATTTTTCTCACTTTATCACTATTTCAACCCTATGATGTAAATTTGACCAGTATTTTAATCTCCACTTAAAAAATAAAGATGAGGGGCTCCTGGGTGGATCAGTCAGTTAAGCATTCAATTCTTGATTTCAGCTCAGGTCATGATATCAGGTTCCTGAGAGTGAGACCTACATTGAGCTCCATTCTGTGCATAAAGCCTGCTTGAGATTCTCTCTCTCTCCCTCTTCCTTTGTCCTCCCCAACCCTCACTAGCATGTGCGCCCACTCTCTCAAAAAAAAAAAAAAAAAAAAAAAAAAAAAAAAATTGAGACTTAGACACCAAGAAGGCACATTATTTGCAGAGGTTGCATTATTACTTTGTGGTAGCCAAGAAAGTATTGAACCATATCCTGATTCTCTCATATGTTTATTGAAAAGAGCATACCCTCTTCGCTTGCATTGTGCTAGCAGTCCATTGAAGAAGCAAGGAAAATTATTCTGACTTTGTAGTTAAAATGCCTGAGAGAATTTAAAAATAGGTGATTGGGTTTTGCTATTCTATAACTTAATTTGGAAAGAGGAATGAAAGAAGTTGTGCAGAGAATGGGATGCAAGTCTTTAATGGCATATTTGTTTAAAATATTGTAGAGGGAATTACCCATGAGTCGCTTATTGAAATCAAATAAATTTCTTTAAATCACTCTTTTTCTTTTCATTAACAAATTCTGTATTGGGAATGATTTTGTAATCTCCACAAAGTAATAAAATGCAGTCTATCAATCTGTCTATGTGAAGTCAATAGCCCCCTAAAGTCAGCCCTCCTCCCTCCAGCAGGCACACGCATATGCATGTGTGCACACACAAACTCACACAATGTCCTTGTTTTATGGCCTGAAGTATTTTCTCTTCCAGCATGTGCTTTGCAAAAAAAAAAAAGAAGAAGAAGAAGAAGTGGCAATGCCTCAGTAGCATTAAGGAGGACTCTTGAGGCACTTTTGCAATAAATTCAATATCTACTCCTGTTAGAGTAAATTGCCATAAATTACCAGGTCTCACATTTTGGCTAAGCCATCAGTCAGCCACCTTTTATGGAGGTGTATTTACTATCTAGTACATTTCTTGAAATTGCCTAGGTTGCTTATAAATGTCAAACAAGGTTCACATGCTTACCTGTGTTTCTTTTTTAGCAACTGACAGCAAAATGCCCTCTCAGTGGGGTACATGTAATTTAGCCAAGAAAGTAAAACTAAGAACCAAGATGTTTTTGACCCCACTGCAGTGGTACTGCTGAGCAAGGAAATCTCCACTTGCTGTCCCTTGGAAACAGCACCAAAAGAGACTATGGAACACATCTCTATGATGCAACCAGCTGTGCATGGAATCAACCCTTAATTAAACAGTACTTAAGAGTAATAAAACTAGGGTCACCATGGCCATTTTAATTTCAGTGGAATTGAAAGGTAAACTCTGCCAATATTTAAGCCATTTTGTTTTGCTTTCATCAAATGTTCTCCTTCTCTAAGATTATACCACTAAGGCAGCCTAAGTCCCCATTCCTATGAGAAGAGATTAGGTACAAAAGTAATCAAGAATGTCTTTAAAGCACAGGAGAGTACCTATAAAATTTTTATATCGTTCCCCCTTCTTAAAAAAAGAACTGGATTTGGGCTTCTATTTCCTCATCTATAAAATACTAAAAAGAATGCCCAATTCATAAAGTTGTTGTAAGGACTGAATGAACAATGTACACAAAATGCCTAACAAAGTCTTCTAAGATGGCACCAAAAGCCTACATGGAAACACCACCTCAACTCATCTCTATAGACTGTAAAATGAGAAAGATGAGTTTCTAAGAGGTCTTGCAGTTCCATCACTCAATAATTCCATAAATCTGTAACAGAAAGGAAGTATTGTTTGATTCCCCCCATCTCTCATGCATGCTATATTTGTCCTTTCCTTCCTGCTTGCTTTGACACTACCACACTATCCTACCCTACCCTCATCACCACCACGAAAAAAAGAGGAAGCAAAAGGAAAGTTTTGTGACAAGTGCCTTTACTTTTGGCAAAGTTTAACATGCACTTAGTCATCTACTATGGGTTATTTTGGCTTGATACTCTATTTTTTCTGTCAGTCAATAAAAAAATGTACCACTCACCACACCACCAACTACAGCATATGTGAGTGGACTCTCACATGGAAACAGAGGACTCCTTTTGTGGAATTTTAGAAAAAGCTATTAGCTATATAGGATTTCACTAATATTTTTGGCATTTCAACATAGAACTCCACATCTTAGGCATATGGAATCTCTAAGAGTTCTATTAAATGTCAGTGAACTGAAATATTTTATTGTTAAAGGGCCATTTTTCTTAGATACACTGAAAAGGAAAATTAAAAAAAAAAAAGGAAATGATGGAAAATGCTGAGTCATTGTAGAAGACAGAAGGGAAAAGAAAAAATGCAGAGACCTTGATAGATATGCATACTTCCAATTCTGGCTAAATTTAGGGGGAAGAAATGCATTGTAAAACCAACATATGTGATCCAATTCCCAGAGAACTCCTTTTCACTACCAGCAAAGGAAAACCAGCATTCATGTAAGTATGTTCTCTCACGTAGGTGAGCTAGGATCAAATCTTTGGGGGGCTGAACCCCAGCCTTTGAGAGAGTGGTGTCCCAGACCCAGGTTCTGAGTGCTGTGTAACTTTGGAGAAATTCTTTAACCTCTCCAAATCAAAGCAACATACAGCAAAATACAGGATGCCTAGTTACATCTAAATTTCAGATAATAAATTTTGCATATGTAAAACTAAGTTTTGAGGTTGTTTTGTTTTGTTTTGTGTTTTGATCATTAAAGTCATTTGGGAGAAGAATGGTGAGTGGAAAAAAAAGAAGAGGTTTAAGTCAAACTATCTGAGTTCTTCCTTTCTTCCAATTCTCAAGTCTATCTTATACATTTACTTGGTACAAGGCACTAAGCAGCTCATGGTAAATAAAAGCAGACATTAAGCTATGAAAAAATAAACACACCAGTAAAATTAAAGGTGTAGTTCTCATGAGGGCAGTGGAAAGATGTTTGAGCAGGAGACCCATGGCAGGTGCTAACTGAAGTTGCACATGTGATGCATTGAAGTACAGATGGGAGAAGATGGAAGACAAGGTGCCCAGGCTTGGTCTTGAGGAATCCCAAACCCTAATTATCTAATCAAGGAGGACAAGCCTCCAAGGAAAATAAAGGCTGGAGAAGAAGGAGGGATCTAGGATATAAATATTGTTGAGAGCAGAATAGGGACTTTCAAATAGACAGTCATGGTTAACACTGAGAAATGCTGCTGACAGGTCAACTAATACCAGCACTGAGAGGTGTCATTCCACTCCATGACAAGGATGCCACGGCACCTGAATGAGGATTGTAACAACAGGCTGGGGGGTGCGGGCAGGGACATATTTACCTCTAATAGCTTTGCAACTGTGAACTAATCTTGAGACCAATTTCAGCCTTAGTTTCTCTAGCTGTAAAATGGGAGCTAATCACATCTACTTCAGAGGGAATTCCAAAGTCTTTAAGAGAGTATATGTCCACTAAATAGTTCCCTGCATGTTCAAGTTTCATCCGAGAAAACTGTGCTTTCATGGCACTAATTCAGATTTAACTTGCCCTCAAATTTTTCTTGGTGAGGTTAATCTGAATAACAACCACGAAATTTATTCTTATAGTCAATTATACTAGAACAGCTTTTAGGTAACAATCCACATAAAAATGTAGATATGCAAGCAAATAAAATCAAAATAAAATGCCATTGAGTAGGTAATTTAGAAGAATTATATAATAGACTTCATGAATCCGTCTTGGTGTTAACAGCAGAGTTTCCATCATTTTATTTTTTTTTCCCCATCACAGTATGAATCAAACTTGCAACTCCCAAGAGGATACCTCACTACTCCATCCTTTTGCAAGAATGAAAGTGAACAAAAACCTCCCTGAGATTCCTACCTATAGACATTTTCCAACAAATAAACACCATCTACCAAGCTACAAGGGGTTCCTCTCATGCTCCTCTTTATCTGCAGAAACAGGAGTCAGCAATAGTTGTGACCCCAGGCCTGTTATGCCCCAAGCACAGAGTTATAGGCTTTACACACATCATCTTATCTAAGCATCCAACAATTCCACCAGGTAATTATGACTGGTCCCAACAGATAGAACTGAGGCTCCCTGAGGTTAAATAATGTACAAGGCTGGTACATGGTGGAACCAGGCTCTGAAATCAGATTTCTCTGATTCTAAAACCCTAATACTTTTCATTACATTATTTTTTTCCAAGCTCAATGGTGTAACAATATTTGGGAGGGGGAGGAAAGAAGGAGGAGTCCAACAATAATATTCACAGTAAAGGAGATAACATCCTCCTATGTTATCTGTACATAGTGTTGTCAGATTTGGCAATAAAAATAGAGGACACCCAGTTAAATTTAAATTCGAGACTAATAACCTTTTTAAAATTATTCTTTGTAATAAGTTTTTGGCAAAATAAGTATGTCCCAAGAATTATTTGGGAAACATCTACACTAAAATATTATTTGTTGTTTCTCTGAAATTCAAATGTAACTGGGCAACCTGTATTTTCTCTGGCAATCCTATCTGTAGAGATTTTTAAAATAATAATAAAATTATCTAAACTTGGTGTGTTTTTATTATCACCACACACCAGCAATTCCAAACAATGTCAGTGACGGAATACTTCTCTGATGAATGGACTTCTCCCTACCACCCTCACCCTACACAGGGTGATTCATTACCACCCAAACTGTTCTATAGAATGTCAACACCCCATGAGATATTAAAAAGTCTGATGGATAGGGGCGCCTGGGTGGCTCAGTGGGTTAAGCATCTGCCTTTGGCTCAGGTCATGATCCCGGGGTCCTGGGATTGAGTCCCGCATCAGGCTCTCTGCTCCTCAGGGAGCCTGCTTCCCCTTCCCCCTCTGTCTGCCTCTCTGCCTACTTATGATCTCTCTCTCTCTCTCTGTGTCAAATAAATAAACAAAATCTTAAAAAAAAAAAAAAAGTCTGATGGATAATCTGCAAAGATGGCCACCATTCATTCCTTCCATCTTTCTAAGCTCATGTAGCTCCATCAGGAGGTTAGGTCTAATTTCCCTCTCCTTGAATCTGGGTTGGTCTTCAGCCTTGTTTGACCAAGAAACTGTGGCAGAAGTAGTATTCTGGAACTTCCAGGACTAAAATATTAGAAGCCTTGCAGCTTTCCCCTGGGTCTCTTGGAATGTTCACTCTTCAGATGCTCCCTTTGAGAATGCTTCCTCACAGAAATCCTACGAAAAAAACAAAGCCATGGAGAAAGGACAAGGTAAGTCCTCTTATTAACAGTCACAGCTGAGCTCTCGGATTAACTGCCAGTCATATAAATGTCCAGGCTAGTGAAATCTTCAGATCACTCTAGCCCCAGCCTCTGTTTGATGACAACTGCACAAGAGACCCAAGCAAGAACCACCCAACTGAACCCTGTGAAGTCTGAACTGTGAAGTACAGTCATAGATCATTTCAAAGCAGGGGTTTCTGAGCTCTAAAACAGTATACAATTAAATGAAGAGAATTCTTGTGGGATTAAAAAAAAATCCCCACATAAAAATTTGGAAAACACTGAAATCATATTTTTCTCTTAGAAATATGCAACTAATGAATCAGTGAACACTGCTTTAAAAACTAATGATGTACTATATGTTGGTTAACTAAATATAATTTAAAAATTACAACAACAACAACAACTACAAAGAATTCCATAGTGTGTAAGTCCATAGCAACAGTTCTGAGAATTTCTGCAGAAAAATAACTGTTTAATTTTTGTTTAACCCAATATTTCCTAAATGTATCTGGTTACATAATCCATTTTCTGTAAAATTCTCATTAACATTTTGGGGAAAAAAGATGTCCTGGGAGCTCAGTTTAGGAAAATTTGTATTATTCCGTACTATTTTCCATCAAAGATAGTTGTGTGAAGGAACTGTTGTTTCAAAACTAATGAAATGATAAATCTTCCTAACAACTTGGGCTCCAAAAGAGAACTAAGATGTAGAAATAGTTTAATTATATAATGTATATGATAGTTCCATTTGCTGAACAGCCAATAAGGATATGCTTTCTAATCACAGAGCATATACATACAGGAAGAATGGGAGGGAATATCTGAAATTAAGATAGTCTACTCCAGGAAACCTAGGATGCAAAACAGCTGAAGCATAGGGTTGCCTTTATTTTTAGTAGGAAGGTCTCAATATAGGAGTCTTCTATCTTAACAAAAGCTGGAGATTTCAACTCAAAGTTTTACTTTCCAGTTTGACTTGCTTGGCTTGGCCACAGCTGACAATCCAATTCAATTTCTAACTTTAAAGTGTGCCGCACAGATAGAGCTTTACTTGTAAAATAAATCACAGTTAAAGTACGGGGAATATTTGTCTCCACCCATTTGTTTGAAATAGATCTTGAGTAATAAAACCATAATTCTCCAGCATTTTTGACATATATACCGGCTGACATATTTTCCCTCTTTAGTTCATGATAGCAAGCTGAAAGGTATTTTTTTTTAACTCCTCATTTATCTTCTTTTAATAAATCATAAAGATAACATATTCCTTTGCAGGTTTTCTTAAATATGAGTGTTTTTAGAGTCAACTGCTTGAAGGAAAAGACATTTTTACTTATGGATTCAACTGAGATGAAAGAAAGTAAAAAGCTATATAAATAAATTGCTACAAACATTGCCTTCATTTTAATGTAGTTATCAAAGTACAACAGGTATTTACAATGAAACACTACACAGAGAAAAGGTAAACACACGAAAGGATCCAAGAGAGATGTCGGTAAGATGAATCTGTGGCCTTGTTATTATATTGGGGAAGCTTATATCACTGAATGGAAAGGAAGTCAGTACAGGCCATCGCTGGAGAACGAGTTGCTCTTCACAAAATGCTTATCTGGTTTCACCCTCTCCAGTTCATTTTATAGATGAAGAGACTTGGGCTTAGATAAGAAATCAGAAGTACCTTTGGGGGTGGGCGGTAGCACATTCACCAGAAGTAGCACCTTTTCAAATATGTTCACATGCCCCTTGTTAAGACAGTGAAAGAGAAAAAGGGGGAAAAAAAAAAAGGACAAAAATGTTAGATGGACTTCCAGAGCCTGAGCCCAAAGACTCCAGAACAAGTTGGTATCCCAGCCACACTATTCCTGCCAAAGGGGTCTTGGGAAAGGTACAAAGAAGCAGGAACAACAACACTCACCCCACAGGGGTCCTGAGTTTTACATGAGTGAGCATATGTAAAAAAGCTGATAGCAGTACCTAGAACAGGGTAGGCCATGATAAAGTTAATTCATTTATCAGGGCCCCAAGATTCCTCAGGGAGAGTGATCTGCTGCTTGTGAGGCACTGTACTCCCCTAATCCTTGGACTGTTTTCCCTTGAATGAAGGAAAAACTTAGGGGGAAAAAAAAAGTTAGATGAAACCAAATGAAATATACTACAGAATCATCAATAATCAAATTATAGGAAGCAGGGTAGTCAGAGGGTTTTTGGTGAGTATGGTTTTGTTTTTAAATGTGTTTTCTCCCCTCTACTGACAGCAAAACAGGCCCCACCTCTAGAGAAACCTTTCTGTCCTGTTCTGAGGGTTCCATTCACACTGAAAGATGAATGGCATCCCTGAAAATGTACAGTGCACATATGTGGCTTTAAGGAGAGGCCCTGCCCAGGCCCCTTTCTGTCCTGGGCCTTACTGCCAAGGTTGCTGAACCCAGCTATACCTGGATAACAAATCAATTCTTCAAGTTCATATATCTTTTCAATCCAACAGTGGCAACTTCAGAATGTAGATTCTAGCCTCTATGATTTTTGAGACCCATTATTGCTTTTAGTTACACATGGCCAAAAGGGACATGGTAAACTGATCTAGGTTGTCATCAAGTGAGTAAGAACAAGGTACATATAGTATGTAAGAGTAGAAGACAAGTAATCAAAATAGTCCAAATGGCTTGTACAGTATATAAACTCTTAAAATCCTAAGCTACAATGTCTTCCCAAATCTTTGTTAGAGACACCAAGAAGAAATCTAACAAGACCAAGACCTTTAAGAGATCCCTTAGGCTAACTTGGAAATATAAGTATTAATATATTCACATATACAAACAGTCATGTGTGTGCATATGCATGTAGCCATGGAGAAAAGAAAATACTCTGGTCACTAAAGTCAGGTCTATCCTTTGGTTTAAACTATGGAGAACCATAATTAAGCCGGCTCTATGACAGTCATAACTTCACATCCTTGATCTGACTCCTCCTTGCCAGAAGTTTTGAGTTTACCTTTTTTCATGTAATAATTGTACTTGAAAGTCTATTATAACAGTTCTATTTCCACGTTCTTTTTCCAGTTCAATTCACATGACAATCCAGAGAAACTGGACCCAACTGTAAAGATAAGAAAACTAAAGCCAATGGGATTGCTGTGACTTGCGAAGTGACACAGCTACTTAGAGGCAGGCAAGCCAGGGATCTGACATTTTTTTCCCACTATTAGTCAACTGTTTTTTCTTTAACATTTCTTATTTTATGTTTTTCTCATTTCCTTGTACCATTTCTGTACTGAATTTTATGCTGATAACACTGGGTTACTCTCAGAGCTAATCTGAGATCTTCACAGGAAGGTAAAAGGGAAAATCTGAGTTTCTGAGACATAAGTGAGACCAAGAAAAAAGAATCCACCTATATGGCAAGTGTGTGACAACTGCACTGAAGTAGGAAGGGGAAAACAGGTGCAGACCTAAGCAATTCTGAAACTGACTGGAGGGTACAGGTTAAAGATACTGCATCTAGGCAGAGTACTGTGGTTGATAAAGCTTCTCCTCATGGGAGTAGGGGTTTTAAAAATTCTGAAACCACTGTACACGTATCCTGGAGCTAAACATATAAACAAATGGATGGTGGACAGTAAGAGCAGGTTTCCTACTGTTAGAGGGGAAGGTTCCCAGATAAGCAATGGGGAAGAGGCCAGAATAAATCCTGTAATGCTGGATTAGAGGTGGAGACATTGGTAAGAACTCCTGTTTAGCTTAATACAGATGGATAAATATAAAAATGATAAAGTTAATTCATTATCTTAATGGGTGTGTATATGCAGGTTAGTAAACATATGTATATTTCCAAGTTCCATTTGCTGAGTGGGCCTTAAAGCAGTGACATTGAATAGCAGCGAGCACATTTAGTGCCCAGATCTTAGTTTCTGACACTGTTCTCCAAAACAAGGAATGAGGACTCCTTGGAGAAATGGCTAGGTCTAGGGCTAGGACAAGGAATATACTAGATGAATCTGGAGTATTCTGTAGTGTTAGCAATAGGGAAGTGCACCTAAAACAAAATAATGGGAGTATGTCACAGGGGCACGAGATCCCATTGAAAGTTCTTTCAATGGCCAAGGCTGGAACAATTGGAGTAACAAAATAAAAAAAACGTAGTATTGGGGTATAGCCCAACGTATAAATCCCCACGAGTTCTAATGGATATAAATAAATGATTAAATAAATAAGGAAATGTAAGCAAATCTATGAAGAAGAAGCCCAAATAATTTATGCAGATACTCCCTTTCAAGGTGGTGGAGCTTAACCACTTTCTCCCCCTGCCCCAAGTGTGGGCTGCACTTAGCGATTTCCTTCCAAAAAGTATGGTATGAAAAGGGAGGGAGGAATAACGTTAGAATGAAGAAACATTTCAGCCAGGTAAACAAGCATAACATATAGTGCATAACAAGCACTAAAACATATACTTTTGATATGCTGAGAATACCGTGTGGTCTTCTTCCCAAGAACCCATAATCTCAATCTAATCAGGAAAAAAAAAAAATCAGACAAAACCCCAATGAAGAACATTCTACAAAAACTCTACCAATACTCCTCGAAACTGTCAAGGCCATCAAAAACAAGGGAAATCTGGGAAACCACCACAGTTTAAAGCCTAAGGATATACAACAACAAACTATAATGTTGTATTCTGAATGGGATCCTGGGAAAAAACAAACAGGACATTAGGTAAAAACTGATATCTAATTGAAGTATTGACTGTAGTAATGGCCTGAATATATTGGTTTATTAACTGTGAAAATGTACCATACTAATATATAAGATGTTAATATTAAAAATTATTTTAAAAACCACACCCACACAGCTTCCAAATGGATTTTCTTTTTTTAATCTTGGGTTCTCTAATGGTATTTGGTGAATCATTAACTCTCCAAAGGCCAGTACAGCATTTACAACCAACTCTTAAAAACATGTACTAATGAAGGGAAGAAGTCATGGTATGGATATTCTAAAACATAAGATCTTTAAAACTGCCTCTATGTTTGTTGAGGAAGATACTGAGGCATTCTTTCTCCTATCTTACCTGCTCTCCCTTCTTTATTACATTTTGCTTGACCTTATGCTAAAATGACTCGGCACACTGAATAGTCAGCAGTTGGTGGTGGGAAACAGGGTTACGACACCATGGACTGCAGTGTCTGGGATTTAAATACTGACGGATGATAGGCCTGCAAAGTTAGCAAGCCACACAGATAAGGAGGAGTTAGTCATATGCTCAAAAGCTTCTGTTAATTCTAGATTCAAGAATCCAAGGTTAAAGTTGTCTTTCAAGCAGCACACATTAATTGCAGATTCAGGCACTAATTAGAGGCTTTTCTCAACTTGGTTAAAAATTCATAGGGCATGGGAAGCATTTTTTCTACTTCAATTCCAAACAGCACAGTGAATGAATATAATAAAAGAACTTAACCCAGCGTGATGCAAAATGAAAGGGTCTCTCTGAATGCATGGCATGAGGAGTTGGGGGAGGATGGAGGGGCCACAGCAGTAGGTAGGGAGGAGACTAGAAAATTGTGCTTTATATTCCAATCACTTTGAGAATCGTGGCAGGTTCTGATCTCCTCACTATCGGATTTTTCTTATTCCTAAAGAGAGTAAACAAAGCAAAAGAAAACAGCCTTAGGACCCAAAATAGCAGGTCTCAAACACTGAGAACTATGATGCATATAACACTTTACAGCAACCCACTGTGCATGATTTCTGAGCATCAGCAGCAAGAAGCAAGGGGATACAGGCAAATGAATCACTCCAGGGTCGCCAGCTGAAGTTGTTCGCCAATCTCGCCAAAGGAGAGATCACAACTAACACCAAAGAAATACAATTATAAGAACATACTATGAGCAACTCTACGCCAACAAATTTGACAATCTGGAAGAAATGGATGCATCACAAATATAAGACCATAATTAATATATTCCTTGCATATTTTGTCCCTTACTTTATTCTTAGGTTAGATGCAGAAGTAGGATGACTGGACTGACAGAAAGTGTGACTTTTTTTTCATAACGTTTGATGCAGAGTGCCAACTTGTTTACAGAAGAGTTGTTCTAATTTCTATTGTCAAAACCAGTGTCTGGATATACAAGCATCTCTGGAATCTCTTCAGTAATAAGTATCATAACTGAAAAATATTCTTCTTTAGTAGTTGAAAAATAGCATCTCATATTTTTAAAAACGTTGATTCCTTTTCCTTTGTCAACCAGCTATAATTTCTCTTTTGTGAACTATCTTTTCATATGTCTTTTATATTACCTCTCTTTTCTTATTGGTGTATCTGAACTCCTTAATTATAAAGGCTCTGTCCATAAAATAAATTTTTAATAAAAGTAATTATAGGACGCCTGGGTGGCTCAGTGGGTTAAGCCTCTGCCTTCAGCTCAGGTCATGATCTCAGGGTCCTGGGATCAAGCCCCACATCAAGTTCTCTGCTCAACGGGGAGCCTGCTTCCCCTCCCCTCTGCCTGCCTCTCTGCCCACTTGTGATCTCTCTCTCTTTCTCTGTCAAATAAATAAATAAATAAATAAATCTTTAAAAACAATAATTATAAATCAGGAAAGAAGTATACAAATATCTGGAGGACAACAAAGTTACACAATAAGAACACAGGAAAATAATAGACAAAGTAAGAACACAGTAAACATAGTAAGAAGGCCAGACACAGGGTCAGGTCACATCCAAACAGGTTTGAGCCCCCTGGACAGCAAGCTGCTCTTCTCCCAGAGACACTTTCTCTGCATATCTGTTTCAAACATCTATGTGGGTCAATACAAAACATCCAAGACAAAAACAAGATTTCAAAGGAATGCTTTTCTAATAAAACTTCAAAATAGATGGAAAGAAGAAAAAAATAGAAAGCTGATTTTAAGTGTATATATACTACGTTTTACTTCATTTTTCTTGGAAAGTAATTCAAATGAAATTGGATAACCAAAAGTCCCAAATAATAAAAGTTATTCACAAAACTGTCCCATAGATACCATGGGACAAGATACTATCTCCGCTTATCTCTCTGAAGTCTTCAATTAATATCTGCAGGATTGAGCAGTACATTAATATATCTTGAAAGGATGTGTATTAGGCAATGTTGTAAACACAGATAATGACTTAGAAACTGCTTATCTGGAACTTGAAAAGGTTACAAATATGGACTCAAATCAAAATGAGATTAAAGTGGGAGAATGTAAACTAGTACATCTGGGAAGAAATTGAACCAGATTCATAGTCCTCCTGAGAAATTTGGTAAGTGATAATGTTAGAAGATACAGAACAAGTAGGGTAGAAAATAAAAATGAAGTTACGATGCAACATTGGGATAAAAAAGGTCAATGAGATTTGAATGTCATACAGAAAAATTTTTAAGATGCAAAGAAGCAAATGACATGGGAAAGAATAATCAAATCTATTCTTAAAATATAGGGGAAGCCAGTCTATGAAATATGTTTAGATGATCAAGCCCACTATGGTAGTTAGAAAATAGAAGAATTGTTTGAGAACAAAGGCTTTAAAAACACATTGGTTGATGAAACAACTGAAAGCACTCCACAGACACAGTACAAAGTATGTTGTTCTGTGCAACCTGTCCTAGTTCGCGATTATTTGTTTAAACTCTGCGACTTTCCCCCACTTCCTTTCCCAACATCGTTTTCATTGCCATTGTCCTTATCCAGGCTCTCATCCTTTCTGGCTTGGTTTATTACCACTTAGCTGGTTTGCCAGATTTTGCTCATGTTAGTTCTTTAGACTAAAAGTCTCTTGCTACTGTCTCAACCTAAAAAATCCACACTCTTTCTTCAACCTTAGTTTAAATATCTTCCTGCTCGCCTTTATAGATTGTCGCCCCCTCCACCAAATTAGATGTAATTGCTTCTCACTTGTAGCTATACTACTTGTATTTATTGTGTTAGTTAATTAATTACATCCTTTTCTCACAATAAATTTGAAGCTTCTTTAGAGCAGGAAGCAATTTTCGTTCATTTTCTTTCCTCTGTTTTCGGTAACAACTAGCCACAAAATCTTGTTACAGAAGGTGCTTAATGCATATTTATTGAATTGAATCGAATGTCAAAAACTGCATCATTATTTCTAGAAATGAGGCTCAGTCTCGCCAACAAGGGACTTGAGAGGGAGCCAGGTCATAAGACCCAGAGGCCAGGCACAACCACCAGGATAAAGAGAGGAAACGTCTTACAGTGAATGACTGTTATTTTCTAAGGCCCTAAAGCCATTCCAGTGTTGACCACTGTATCCTTACACCTACCTGGTCATGCAGACACTGTTAACTCCATTTTACAGATGAAAAAAGTTACAGATAAGAAATGTAACTAGAAAGTGTGAGGCCGAATTTGAAACCTGATCTGCCCAATTCCAGTATCCGTGGTTTAATTTTAGTTTATTTATCTATTTTTGTTTTGTTTTCTATTGTACAATATTGCCTCTGAAATCAAAACTTTTGAACACAGATACCACCACAGAGTATGAAATTACAACCTAACATTGTAATATTTATAAACTCTGTGAAGCTTTCCTACTACCTCTTAGATTTCTTCCATCTAATACATAATTTCCCACAGTGTGCTTTATTATGTGTGTGTGTGTTTCAGAGGGCAGGGTCAGGAGGCAAGGGACTGAAACTCATCAAATAGTAACAAAGTAAAAACTAGCGTTTCTTTCATTAGCCATATCTATCCAAGTTTACCTGTTAGATGTAGCTCAAGTGAAACTAAAAGATTGAACTGAACTACATTCACTGATAGGTAAATTTTAAAATATGTCAAAAATCTGTAGCAATGGGAATTGTCATCATTCTAGCCATCTTAAGGGACATATGTCATATAGAAACAAGGAATGTCTACAAAACCAAATGTGCCAATTTATATAAAAAGAAAAAGTTGAATTAACAGAAAAAATTAAGGCAAGAACATCCCATTGCTCCCCATAACCACATATTTAAGATCAATGCAAGATTTTTGGTTGCCATGTTACCATGGTGGCCCAGTTCTATTGAGATAAGCCTCTAGGAAAGTTTTGTGTTTTAACTTTCTAGGACTTTTCTTAAGAATCTCATAAGAAAGGATTCTATCTTCCACAGCTTCACATATCAAAACCAGAGAAAGACAAATAGATTTTCCTTATGTCTGTTAAATGCTGGTAAAAGGCAACTCATTTATCCAACACATGTAGATAAGTACCTATTACATGTCATGTCCTGTTCCAGGAACTTAGGGATATAGTGTTAAACAAAACAGATGTAATGACTTCCTTCATGAAATCCACATACAGTCTAGTATAATAGTTGATTTTTTCCTTTTTCTTTTTAAGAGAGTGCATATGCAGGTGCTGTGGGGCGGGGCATAGGGAAAGAATCATAAGCAGGCTCCATCCACCCTGATGGATGTGGGGTACAATCTCACAACCTTGAGCATGACCTGAGCCAAAATCAAGAGTCCATCCCTTAACCAACTAAGCCATCCAGGCACCCCTCGGTATGGTGTTTTTAAAACTGTGTGTTGGGGACTAACAATAGATTGTAAAAGTAATTTGATGAATTTTGACCTTTCTTTAAAAAAAATGAAATAGAATAGGTAAGAGTTTATTAGAGAGCTGTGCATATAAAAATGATGACTATTGTTTTATAAATCTTTTATTTCAGTGATATGAGTATGCATATATATTTGGGTACTGTATTTCTTTCAGTTAGTTACAGGAAAAGACAGAAAAGCTATCCCCCTCCCCCCGGTAAAATTTATAGCTTATAAAGTTGACTATAATGATTGGCACTTAAGTGATGATTTCAGTGAGATAGACCCAATTCCTGTGTGCTATATGAAAAAAAAAAAAAAAAAAAAAGCACAGTTAATTATCACCAGAACCCTATGAGATAGGTACTGTTATTATTAAAACTTCAAAGTTGAGGAAACTGAGAAAGAGAGGTTTAAGTCCCAAGGTCTAATAACTAAATAGTGGGAGAAATGAGATCTGAACTGGGAACAGTCTGACTTCAGAAACTATCCCCTTAATTACTTTATTACACCCACTTGCTACAAATGAAATACTTGGGTGCAATATTAAGCGGCAGGACCTGCCTCAAAAGAAGTCTATTTTGCATTGCAGGCTGGATGGATGAGATAATCTGACCTATTCTGGATTCATATATATGTACTTAGGGGTGTTGGGTGATGAGAATGGATGTGGGCCAGATGCAGACTGATAGTGGAGTAAGATAGGCATATCCCAACTTGTACCTAAGCCATGAGCACTGGCAATATTTAAGAGAGTCCAAGCAAGAGCGGGCGGGTCTTACGCGCTGGAGCCTCCAGAGCTGAGCTCTGGCCTGTTCATAGCGCAGGCGCAGTGGGGCCTGACTCGTCATGCTGACTGCCGGCTGAGGCGGGGATCTGCTCTTCCAAGTCCTGGGTCGGACCTCCAGTAAGTGCCGGCCCCCTAGTCTGGCTCTGTGCCTCTCTCTTTAGAGACTGGGCCCTCCTTCAGAAAGCTTCGGGTTAATATTCATGCTGCAGGCAGGTTTTGGCCTTGGGCGCTCCAGGTATAGACCCGGATGGCCGGCTGCCCGGCTGCCTGGAGGGATCGGCGGGCCTGGGCTGAAGTAAAGTAGCTTCTCACAGCCAGACACACACGCACACACCTCGCAACCAGACACACGCACCCCCCC